>NC_142525.1:0-270000 GCF_964205215.1 Stylophora pistillata
AAACACATCACAGCGCGGCCAAAATGGATTGTCGGGTGCAGTAGATAGTCCCAGGGGAGTCGGGGAGTAGGCGCGCACCTCCTGCCAAATCACGGGCGCCGGTGTGGCACGCCTGCGAGTGAGAGGCTGTGCACTATGAGGCACATGTGCTAAAGAAGGCGGTGAGCCTTGTATGACAACGCATGCCACTTCCACGAAACGCATGACAACGCGGACAAAACGGATTCCCGGGTGCCCTCGATAGTCCCAGGGGAGTTGGAGAGTAGTCGGGCACCTCCTGCCAAATCACGGCAGCCGTAGTGGCACGCCTGCGAGTGAGAGGCTGTGCACTGTGAGGCACATGTGCTAAAGAAGGCGGTGAGTCCTGTACTCACGCCTGCCACTTCCACGAAACGCATGACAACGCCACCAACATGAAATCCCAGGTGCACTAGACCCAGGGGAACCTCGCCAATAGAGGCGCAACTCCGGGAACTCACGGGCGACGGAGTGGCATGCGTGAGAGTGAGACGGTGTGCAAGAGGAAAGGGCGAGCCTTGTACTCACGCCTGCTACTTCCACGAAACACATCACCGCGCGGCCAAAACGGATTCCCGGGTGCACAAGATAGTCCCAGGGGAGTTGGGGAGTAGGCGCGCACCTCCTGCCAAATCACGGCAGCCGTAGTGGCACGCCTGCGAGTGAGAGGCTGTGAACTTTGAGGCACATGTGCTAAAGCAGGCGGTGAGTCTTGTACTTACTCCTGCTACTTCCACCAAACACATCACCGCGCGGCCAAAATCGATTGTCGGGTGCACAAGATAGTCCCAGGGGAGTCGGGGAGTAGGCGCGCACCTCCTGCCAAATCACGGGCGCCGGTGTGGCACGCCTGCGAGTGAGAGGCTGTGCACTATGAGGCACATGTGCTAAAGAAGGCGGTGAGCCTTGTATGACAACGCATGCCACTTCCACGAAACGCATGACAACGCGGACAAAACGGATTCCCGGGTGCACTCGATAGTCCCAGGGGAGTTGGAGAGTAGTCGGGCACCTCCTGCCAAATCACGGCAGCCGTAGTGGCACGCCTGCGAGTGAGAGGCTGTGCACTGTGAGGCACATGTGCTAAAGAAGGCGGTGAGTCCTGTACTCACGCCTGCCACTTCCACGAAACGCATGACAACGCCACCAAAATGAAATCCCAGGTGCACTAGACCCAGGGGAACCTCGCCAATAGAGGCGCAACTCCGGGAACTTAACGGCGACGGAGTGGCATGCGTGAGAGTGAGACGGTGTGCAAGAGGAAAGGGCGAGCCTTGTACTCACGCCTGCTACTTCCACGAAACACATCACCGCGCGGCCAAAACGGATTCCCGGGTGCACAAGATAGTCCCAGGGGAGTTGGGGAGTAGGCGCGCACCTCCTGCCAAATCACGGCAGCCGTAGTGGCACGCCTGCGAGTGAGAGGCTGTGGACTTTGAGGCACATGTGCTAAAGCAGGCGGTGAGTCTTGTACTTACTCCTGCTACTTCCACCAAACACATCACCGCGCGGCCAAAACGGATTCCCGGGTGCACAAGATAGTCCCAGGGGAGTTGGGGAGTAGGCGCGCACCTCCTGCCAAATCACGGCAGCCGTAGTGGCACGCCTGCGAGTGAGAGGCTGTGAACTTTGAGGCACATGTGCTAAAGCAGGCGGTGAGTCTTGTACTTACTCCTGCTACTTCCACCAAACACATCACAGCGCGGCCAAAATGGATTGTCGGGTGCAGTAGATAGTCCCAGGGGAGTCGGGGAGTAGGCGCGCACCTCCTGCCAAATCACGGGCGCCGGTGTGGCACGCCTGCGAGTGAGAGGCTGTGCACTATGAGGCACATGTGCTAAAGAAGGCGGTGAGCCTTGTATGACAACGCATGCCACTTCCACGAAACGCATGACAACGCGGACAAAACGGATTCCCGGGTGCCCTCGATAGTCCCAGGGGAGTTGGAGAGTAGTCGGGCACCTCCTGCCAAATCACGGCAGCCGTAGTGGCACGCCTGCGAGTGAGAGGCTGTGCACTGTGAGGCACATGTGCTAAAGAAGGCGGTGAGTCCTGTACTCACGCCTGCCACTTCCACGAAACGCATGACAACGCCACCAACATGAAATCCCAGGTGCACTAGACCCAGGGGAACCTCGCCAATAGAGGCGCAACTCCGGGAACTCACGGGCGACGGAGTGGCATGCGTGAGAGTGAGACGGTGTGCAAGAGGAAAGGGCGAGCCTTGTACTCACGCCTGCTACTTCCACGAAACACATCACCGCGCGGCCAAAACGGATTCCCGGGTGCACAAGATAGTCCCAGGGGAGTTGGGGAGTAGGCGCGCACCTCCTGCCAAATCACGGCAGCCGTAGTGGCACGCCTGCGAGTGAGAGGCTGTGGACTTTGAGGCACATGTGCTAAAGCAGGCGGTGAGTCTTGTACTTACTCCTGCTACTTCCACCAAACACATCACCGCGCGGCCAAAACGGATTCCCGGGTGCACAAGATAGTCCCAGGGGAGTTGGGGAGTAGGCGCGCACCTCCTGCCAAATCACGGCAGCCGTAGTGGCACGCCTGCGAGTGAGAGGCTGTGAACTTTGAGGCACATGTGCTAAAGCAGGCGGTGAGTCTTGTACTTACTCCTGCTACTTCCACCAAACACATCACAGCGCGGCCAAAATGGATTGTCGGGTGCAGTAGATAGTCCCAGGGGAGTCGGGGAGTAGGCGCGCACCTCCTGCCAAATCACGGGCGCCGGTGTGGCACGCCTGCGAGTGAGAGGCTGTGCACTATGAGGCACATGTGCTAAAGAAGGCGGTGAGCCTTGTATGACAACGCATGCCACTTCCACGAAACGCATGACAACGCGGACAAAACGGATTGCCGGGTGCAGTAGATAGTCCCAGGGGAGTTGGAGAGTAGTCGGGCACCTCCTGCCAAATCACGGCAGCCGTAGTGGCACGCCTGCGAGTGAGAGGCTGTGCACTGTGAGGCACATGTGCTAAAGAAGGCGGTGAGTCCTGTACTCACGCCTGCCACTTCCACGAAACGCATGACAACGCCACCAACATGAAATCCCAGGTGCACTAGACCCAGGGGAACCTCGCCAATAGAGGCGCAACTCCGGGAACTCACGGGCGACGGAGTGGCATGCGTGAGAGTGAGACGGTGTGCAAGAGGAAAGGGCGAGCCTTGTACTCACGCCTGCTACTTCCACGAAACACATCACCGCGCGGCCAAAACGGATTCCCGGGTGCACAAGATAGTCCCAGGGGAGTTGGGGAGTAGGCGCGCACCTCCTGCCAAATCACGGCAGCCGTAGTGGCACGCCTGCGAGTGAGAGGCTGTGGACTTTGAGGCACATGTGCTAAAGCAGGCGGTGAGTCTTGTACTTACTCCTGCTACTTCCACCAAACACATCACCGCGCGGCCAAAATGGATTGTCGGGTGCACAAGATAGTCCCAGGGGAGTCGGGGAGTAGGCGCGCACCTCCTGCCAAATCACGGGCGCCGGTGTGGCACGCCTGCGAGTGAGAGGCTGTGCACTATGAGGCACATGTGCTAAAGAAGGCGGTGAGCCTTGTATGACAACGCATGCCACTTCCACGAAACGCATGACAACGCGGACAAAACGGATTCCCGGGTGCCCTCGATAGTCCCAGGGGAGTTGGAGAGTAGTCGGGCACCTCCTGCCAAATCACGGCAGCCGTAGTGGCACGCCTGCGAGTGAGAGGCTGTGCACTGTGAGGCACATGTGCTAAAGAAGGCGGTGAGTCCTGTACTCACGCCTGCCACTTCCACGAAACGCATGACAACGCCACCAACATGAAATCCCAGGTGCACTAGACCCAGGGGAACCTCGCCAATAGAGGCGCAACTCCGGGAACTCACGGGCGACGGAGTGGCATGCGTGAGAGTGAGACGGTGTGCAAGAGGAAAGGGCGAGCCTTGTACTCACGCCTGCTACTTCCACGAAACACATCACCGCGCGGCCAAAACGGATTCCCGGGTGCACAAGATAGTCCCAGGGGAGTTGGGGAGTAGGCGCGCACCTCCTGCCAAATCACGGCAGCCGTAGTGGCACGCCTGCGAGTGAGAGGCTGTGGACTTTGAGGCACATGTGCTAAAGCAGGCGGTGAGTCTTGTACTTACTCCTGCTACTTCCACCAAACACATCACCGCGCGGCCAAAACGGATTCCCGGGTGCACAAGATAGTCCCAGGGGAGTTGGGGAGTAGGCGCGCACCTCCTGCCAAATCACGGCAGCCGTAGTGGCACGCCTGCGAGTGAGAGGCTGTGAACTTTGAGGCACATGTGCTAAAGCAGGCGGTGAGTCTTGTACTTACTCCTGCTACTTCCACCAAACACATCACAGCGCGGCCAAAATGGATTGTCGGGTGCAGTAGATAGTCCCAGGGGAGTCGGGGAGTAGGCGCGCACCTCCTGCCAAATCACGGGCGCCGGTGTGGCACGCCTGCGAGTGAGAGGCTGTGCACTATGAGGCACATGTGCTAAAGAAGGCGGTGAGCCTTGTATGACAACGCATGCCACTTCCACGAAACGCATGACAACGCGGACAAAACGGATTGCCGGGTGCAGTAGATAGTCCCAGGGGAGTTGGAGAGTAGTCGGGCACCTCCTGCCAAATCACGGCAGCCGTAGTGGCACGCCTGCGAGTGAGAGGCTGTGCACTGTGAGGCACATGTGCTAAAGAAGGCGGTGAGTCCTGTACTCACGCCTGCCACTTCCACGAAACGCATGACAACGCCACCAACATGAAATCCCAGGTGCACTAGACCCAGGGGAACCTCGCCAATAGAGGCGCAACTCCGGGAACTCACGGGCGACGGAGTGGCATGCGTGAGAGTGAGACGGTGTGCAAGAGGAAAGGGCGAGCCTTGTACTCACGCCTGCTACTTCCACGAAACACATCACCGCGCGGCCAAAACGGATTCCCGGGTGCACAAGATAGTCCCAGGGGAGTTGGGGAGTAGGCGCGCACCTCCTGCCAAATCACGGCAGCCGTAGTGGCACGCCTGCGAGTGAGAGGCTGTGGACTTTGAGGCACATGTGCTAAAGCAGGCGGTGAGTCTTGTACTTACTCCTGCTACTTCCACCAAACACATCACCGCGCGGCCAAAATGGATTGTCGGGTGCAGTAGATAGTCCCAGGGGAGTCGGGGAGTAGGCGCGCACCTCCTGCCAAATCACGGGCGCCGGTGTGGCACGCCTGCGAGTGAGAGGCTGTGCACTATGAGGCACATGTGCTAAAGAAGGCGGTGAGCCTTGTATGACAACGCATGCCACTTCCACGAAACGCATGACAACGCGGACAAAACGGATTCCCGGGTGCACTCGATAGTCCCAGGGGAGTTGGAGAGTAGTCGGGCACCTCCTGCCAAATCACGGCAGCCGTAGTGGCACGCCTGCGAGTGAGAGGCTGTGCACTGTGAGGCACATGTGCTAAAGAAGGCGGTGAGTCCTGTACTCACGCCTGCCACTTCCACGAAACGCATGACAACGCCACCAAAATGAAATCCCAGGTGCACTAGACCCAGGGGAACCTCGCCAATAGAGGCGCAACTCCGGGAACTCACGGGCGACGGAGTGGCATGCGTGAGAGTGAGACGGTGTGCAAGAGGAAAGGGCGAGCCTTGTACTCACGCCTGCTACTTCCACGAAACACATCACCGCGCGGCCAAAACGGATTCCCGGGTGCACAAGATAGTCCCAGGGGAGTTGGGGAGTAGGCGCGCACCTCCTGCCAAATCACGGCAGCCGTAGTGGCACGCCTGCGAGTGAGAGGCTGTGGACTTTGAGGCACATGTGCTAAAGCAGGCGGTGAGTCTTGTACTTACTCCTGCTACTTCCACCAAACACATCACCGCGCGGCCAAAACGGATTCCCGGGTGCACAAGATAGTCCCAGGGGAGTTGGGGAGTAGGCGCGCACCTCCTGCCAAATCACGGCAGCCGTAGTGGCACGCCTGCGAGTGAGAGGCTGTGAACTTTGAGGCACATGTGCTAAAGCAGGCGGTGAGTCTTGTACTTACTCCTGCTACTTCCACCAAACACATCACAGCGCGGCCAAAATGGATTGTCGGGTGCAGTAGATAGTCCCAGGGGAGTCGGGGAGTAGCCGCGCACCTCCTGCCAAATCACGGGCGCCGGTGTGGCACGCCTGCGAGTGAGAGGCTGTGCACTATGAGGCACATGTGCTAAAGAAGGCGGTGAGCCTTGTATGACAACGCATGCCACTTCCACGAAACGCATGACAACGCGGACAAAACGGATTGCCGGGTGCAGTAGATAGTCCCAGGGGAGTTGGAGAGTAGTCGGGCACCTCCTGCCAAATCACGGCAGCCGTAGTGGCACGCCTGCGAGTGAGAGGCTGTGCACTGTGAGGCACATGTGCTAAAGAAGGCGGTGAGTCCTGTACTCACGCCTGCCACTTCCACGAAACGCATGACAACGCCACCAACATGAAATCCCAGGTGCACTAGACCCAGGGGAACCTCGCCAATAGAGGCGCAACTCCGGGAACTCACGGGCGACGGAGTGGCATGCGTGAGAGTGAGACGGTGTGCAAGAGGAAAGGGCGAGCCTTGTACTCACGCCTGCTACTTCCACGAAACACATCACCGCGCGGCCAAAACGGATTCCCGGGTGCACAAGATAGTCCCAGGGGAGTTGGGGAGTAGGCGCGCACCTCCTGCCAAATCACGGCAGCCGTAGTGGCACGCCTGCGAGTGAGAGGCTGTGGACTTTGAGGCACATGTGCTAAAGCAGGCGGTGAGTCTTGTACTTACTCCTGCTACTTCCACCAAACACATCACCGCGCGGCCAAAACGGATTCCCGGGTGCACAAGATAGTCCCAGGGGAGTTGGGGAGTAGGCGCGCACCTCCTGCCAAATCACGGCAGCCGTAGTGGCACGCCTGCGAGTGAGAGGCTGTGAACTTTGAGGCACATGTGCTAAAGCAGGCGGTGAGTCTTGTACTTACTCCTGCTACTTCCACCAAACACATCACAGCGCGGCCAAAATGGATTGTCGGGTGCAGTAGATAGTCCCAGGGGAGTCGGGGAGTAGGCGCGCACCTCCTGCCAAATCACGGGCGCCGGTGTGGCACGCCTGCGAGTGAGAGGCTGTGCACTATGAGGCACATGTGCTAAAGAAGGCGGTGAGCCTTGTATGACAACGCATGCCACTTCCACGAAACGCATGACAACGCGGACAAAACGGATTGCCGGGTGCAGTAGATAGTCCCAGGGGAGTTGGAGAGTAGTCGGGCACCTCCTGCCAAATCACGGCAGCCGTAGTGGCACGCCTGCGAGTGAGAGGCTGTGCACTGTGAGGCACATGTGCTAAAGAAGGCGGTGAGTCCTGTACTCACGCCTGCCACTTCCACGAAACGCATGACAACGCCACCAACATGAAATCCCAGGTGCACTAGACCCAGGGGAACCTCGCCAATAGAGGCGCAACTCCGGGAACTCACGGGCGACGGAGTGGCATGCGTGAGAGTGAGACGGTGTGCAAGAGGAAAGGGCGAGCCTTGTACTCACGCCTGCTACTTCCACGAAACACATCACCGCACGGCCAAAACGGATTCCCGGGTGCACAAGATAGTCCCAGGGGAGTTGGGGAGTAGGCGCGCACCTCCTGCCAAATCACGGCAGCCGTAGTGGCACGCCTGCGAGTGAGAGGCTGTGGACTTTGAGGCACATGTGCTAAAGCAGGCGGTGAGTCTTGTACTTACTCCTGCTACTTCCACCAAACACATCACCGCGCGGCCAAAATGGATTGTCGGGTGCAGTAGATAGTCCCAGGGGAGTCGGGGAGTAGGCGCGCACCTCCTGCCAAATCACGGGCGCCGGTGTGGCACGCCTGCGAGTGAGAGGCTGTGCACTATGAGGCACATGTGCTAAAGAAGGCGGTGAGCCTTGTATGACAACGCATGCCACTTCCACGAAACGCATGACAACGCGGACAAAACGGATTCCCGGGTGCCCTCGATAGTCCCAGGGGAGTTGGAGAGTAGTCGGGCACCTCCTGCCAAATCACGGCAGCCGTAGTGGCACGCCTGCGAGTGAGAGGCTGTGCACTGTGAGGCACATGTGCTAAAGAAGGCGGTGAGTCCTGTACTCACGCCTGCCACTTCCACGAAACGCATGACAACGCCACCAACATGAAATCCCAGGTGCACTAGACCCAGGGGAACCTCGCCAATAGAGGCGCAACTCCGGGAACTCACGGGCGACGGAGTGGCATGCGTGAGAGTGAGACGGTGTGCAAGAGGAAAGGGCGAGACTTGTACTCACGCCTGCTACTTCCACGAAACACATCACCGCGCGGCCAAAACGGATTCCCGGGTGCACAAGATAGTCCCAGGGGAGTTGGGGAGTAGGCGCGCACCTCCTGCCAAATCACGGCAGCCGTAGTGGCACGCCTGCGAGTGAGAGGCTGTGGACTTTGAGGCACATGTGCTAAAGCAGGCGGTGAGTCTTGTACTTACTCCTGCTACTTCCACCAAACACATCACCGCGCGGCCAAAACGGATTCCCGGGTGCACAAGATAGTCCCAGGGGAGTTGGGGAGTAGGCGCGCACCTCCTGCCAAATCACGGCAGCCGTAGTGGCACGCCTGCGAGTGAGAGGCTGTGAACTTTGAGGCACATGTGCTAAAGCAGGCGGTGAGTCTTGTACTTACTCCTGCTACTTCCACCAAACACATCACAGCGCGGCCAAAATGGATTGTCGGGTGCAGTAGATAGTCCCAGGGGAGTCGGGGAGTAGGCGCGCACCTCCTGCCAAATCACGGGCGCCGGTGTGGCACGCCTGCGAGTGAGAGGCTGTGCACTATGAGGCACATGTGCTAAAGAAGGCGGTGAGCCTTGTATGACAACGCATGCCACTTCCACGAAACGCATGACAACGCGGACAAAACGGATTGCCGGGTGCAGTAGATAGTCCCAGGGGAGTTGGAGAGTAGTCGGGCACCTCCTGCCAAATCACGGCAGCCGTAGTGGCACGCCTGCGAGTGAGAGGCTGTGCACTGTGAGGCACATGTGCTAAAGAAGGCGGTGAGTCCTGTACTCACGCCTGCCACTTCCACGAAACGCATGACAACGCCACCAAGATGAAATCCCAGGTGCACTAGACCCAGGGGAACCTCGCCAATAGAGGCGCAACTCCGGGAACTCACGGGCGACGGAGTGGCATGCGTGAGAGTGAGACGGTGTGCAAGAGGAAAGGGCGAGCCTTGTACTCACGCCTGCTACTTCCACGAAACACATCACCGCGCGGCCAAAACGGATTCCCGGGTGCACAAGATAGTCCCAGGGGAGTTGGGGAGTAGGCGCGCACCTCCTGCCAAATCACGGCAGCCGTAGTGGCACGCCTGCGAGTGAGAGGCTGTGGACTTTGAGGCACATGTGCTAAAGCAGGCGGTGAGTCTTGTACTTACTCCTGCTACTTCCACCAAACACATCACCGCGCGGCCAAAATGGATTGTCGGGTGCAGTAGATAGTCCCAGGGGAGTCGGGGAGTAGGCGCGCACCTCCTGCCAAATCACGGGCGCCGGTGTGGCACGCCTGCGAGTGAGAGGCTGTGCACTATGAGGCACATGTGCTAAAGAAGGCGGTGAGCCTTGTATGACAACGCATGCCACTTCCACGAAACGCATGACAACGCGGACAAAACGGATTCCCGGGTGCACTCGATAGTCCCAGGGAAGTTGGAGAGTAGTCGGGCACCTCCTGCCAAATCACGGCAGCCGTAGTGGCACGCCTGCGAGTGAGAGGCTGTGCACTGTGAGGCACATGTGCTAAAGAAGGCGGTGAGTCCTGTACTCACGCCTGCCACTTCCACGAAACGCATGACAACGCCACCAAAATGAAATCCCAGGTGCACTAGACCCAGGGGAACCTCGCCAATAGAGGCGCAACTCCGGGAACTCACGGGCGACGGAGTGGCATGCGTGAGAGTGAGACGGTGTGCAAGAGGAAAGGGCGAGCCTTGTACTCACGCCTTTTACTTCCACGAAACACATCACCGCGCGGCCAAAACGGATTCCCGGGTGCACAAGATAGTCTAAGGGGAGTTGGGGAGTAGGCGCGCACCTCCTGCCAAATCACGGCAGCCGTAGTGGCACGCCTGCGAGTGAGAGGCTGTGGACTTTGAGGCACATGTGCTAAAGCAGGCGGTGAGTCTTGTACTTACTCCTGCTACTTCCACCAAACACATCACCGCGCGGCCAAAACGGATTCCCGGGTGCACAAGATAGTCCCAGGGGAGTTGGGGAGTAGGCGCGCACCTCCTGCCAAATCACGGCAGCCGTAGTGGCACGCCTGCGAGTGAGAGGCTGTGAACTTTGAGGCACATGTGCTAAAGCAGGCGGTGAGTCTTGTACTTACTCCTGCTACTTCCACCAAACACATCACAGCGCGGCCAAAATGGATTGTCGGGTGCAGTAGATAGTCCCAGGGGAGTCGGGGAGTAGGCGCGCACCTCCTGCCAAATCACGGGCGCCGGTGTGGCACGCCTGCGAGTGAGAGGCTGTGCACTATGAGGCACATGTGCTAAAGAAGGCGGTGAGCCTTGTATGACAACGCATGCCACTTCCACGAAACGCATGACAACGCGGACAAAACGGATTCCCGGGTGCCCTCGATAGTCCCAGGGGAGTTGGAGAGTAGTCGGGCACCTCCTGCCAAATCACGGCAGCCGTAGTGGCACGCCTGCGAGTGAGAGGCTGTGCACTGTGAGGCACATGTGCTAAAGAAGGCGGTGAGTCCTGTACTCACGCCTGCCACTTCCACGAAACGCATGACAACGCCACCAACATGATATCCCAGGTGCACTAGACCCAGGGGAACCTCGCCAATAGAGGCGCAACTCCGGGAACTCACGGGCGACGGAGTGGCATGCGTGAGAGTGAGACGGTGTGCAAGAGGAAAGGGCGAGCCTTGTACTCACGCCTGCTACTTCCACGAAACACATCACCGCGCGGCCAAAACGGATTCCCGGGTGCACAAGATAGTCCCAGGGGAGTTGGGGAGTAGGCGCGCACCTCCTGCCAAATCACGGCAGCCGTAGTGGCACGCCTGCGAGTGAGAGGCTGTGAACTTTGAGGCACATGTGCTAAAGCAGGCGGTGAGTCTTGTACTTACTCCTGCTACTTCCACCAAACACATCACCGCGCGGCCAAAATGGATTGTCGGGTGCACAAGATAGTCCCAGGGGAGTCGGGGAGTAGGCGCGCACCTCCTGCCAAATCACGGGCGCCGGTGTGGCACGCCTGCGAGTGAGAGGCTGTGCACTATGAGGCACATGTGCTAAAGAAGGCGGTGAGCCTTGTATGACAACGCATGCCACTTCCACGAAACGCATGACAACGCGGACAAAACGGATTCTTGGGTGCCCTCGATAGTCCCAGGGGAGTTGGAGAGTAGTCGGGCACCTCCTGCCAAATCACGGCAGCCGTAGTGGCACGCCTGCGAGTGAGAGGCTGTGCACTGTGAGGCACATGTGCTAAAGAAGGCGGTGAGTCCTGTACTCACGCCTGCCACTTCCACGAAACGCATGACAACGCCACCAAAATGAAATCCCAGGTGCACTAGACCCAGGGAAACCTCGCCAATAGAGGCGCAACTCCGGGAACTCACGGGCGACGGAGTGGCATGCGTGAGAGTGAGACGGTGTGCAAGAGGAAAGGGCGAGCCTTGTACTCACGCCTGCTACTTCCACGAAACACATCACCGCGCGGCCAAAACGGATTCCCGGGTGCACAAGATAGTCCCAGGGGAGTTGGGGAGTAGGCGCGCACCTCCTGCCAAATCACGGCAGCCGTAGTGGCACGCCTGCGAGTGAGAGGCTGTGGACTTTGAGGCACATGTGCTAAAGCAGGCGGTGAGTCTTGTACTTACTCCTGCTACTTCCACCAAACACATCACCGCGCGGCCAAAACGGATTCCCGGGTGCACAAGATAGTCCCAGGGGAGTTGGGGAGTAGGCGCGCACCTCCTGCCAAATCACGGCAGCCGTAGTGGCACGCCTGCGAGTGAGAGGCTGTGAACTTTGAGGCACATGTGCTAAAGCAGGCGGTGAGTCTTGTACTTACTCCTGCTACTTCCACCAAACACATCACAGCGCGGCCAAAATGGATTGTCGGGTGCAGTAGATAGTCCCAGGGGAGTCGGGGAGTAGGCGCGCACCTCCTGCCAAATCACGGGCGCCGGTGTGGCACGCCTGCGAGTGAGAGGCTGTGCACTATGAGGCACATGTGCTAAAGAAGGCGGTGAGCCTTGTATGACAACGCATGCCACTTCCACGAAACGCATGACAACGCGGACAAAACGGATTGCCGGGTGCAGTAGATAGTCCCAGGGGAGTTGGAGAGTAGTCGGGCACCTCCTGCCAAATCACGGCAGCCGTAGTGGCACGCCTGCGAGTGAGAGGCTGTGCACTGTGAGGCACATGTGCTAAAGAAGGCGGTGAGTCCTGTACTCACGCCTGCCACTTCCACGAAACGCATGACAACGCCACCAAAATGAAATCCCAGGTGCACTAGACCCAGGGGAACCTCGCCAATAGAGGCGCAACTCCGGGAACTCACGGGCGACGGAGTGGCATGCGTGAGAGTGAGACGGTGTGCAAGAGGAAAGGGCGAGCCTTGTACTCACGCCTGCTACTTCCACGAAACACATCACCGCGCGGCCAAAACGGATTCCCGGGTGCACAAGATAGTCCCAGGGGAGTTGGGGAGTAGGCGCGCACCTCCTGCCAAATCACGGCAGCCGTAGTGGCACGCCTGCGAGTGAGAGGCTGTGGACTTTGAGGCACATGTGCTAAAGCAGGCGGTGAGTCTTGTACTTACTCCTGCTACTTCCACCAAACACATCACCGCGCGGCCAAAACGGATTCCCGGGTGCACTAGATAGTCCCAGGGGAGTTGGGGAGTAGGCGCGCACCTCCTGCAAGTCACGGGAGCCGTGGTGGCACGCCTGCGAGTGGCTGTGCACTGTGAGGCACATGTGCTAAAGAAGGCGGTGAGTCTTGTACTCACGCCTGCCACTTCCACGAAACACATCACCACGCGGCTAAAATGGATTCCCGCGTGCACTAGATAGTCCCAGGGGAATTGGGGGTGGGCGCGCACCTCCTGCAAGTCACGGGAGCCGTGGTGGCACGCCTCCGAGTGAGAGGCTGTGCACTATGAGGCACATGTGCTAAAGAAGGCGGTGAGCCTTGTACTCACGCCTGCCACTTCCACGAAACGCATGACAACGCCTCTAAAATAAAATCCCAGGTACACTAGTCCCAGGGGAACCTCGGCAATAGACGCGCAACTCCGGGAAATCACGGGCGACGGAGTGACATGGGTGAGAGTGGGAGGCTGTGCAAGAGGAAGGGGTGAGCCTTCTACTCACGCCTGCTACTTCCACGAAAGACATCACCACGCGGCCAAAACGGATTCCCGGGTGCACAAGATAGTCCCAGGGGAGATGGAGAGTAGGCGCGCACCTCCTGCCAAATCACGGGAGCCGTAGTGGCACGCCTGCCAGTGAGAGGCTCTGCACTGTGAAGCACATGTCCTAAAGAAGGCGGGAAGCCTTGTACTCACGCCTGCCACTTCCACGAAACGCATGACAACGCCTCCAAAATGAAATCCCCGGTTTACTAGACCCAGGGGAACCTCGGCAATAGACGCGCAACTCCGGGAAATGACGGGCGACGGAGTGGCATGCGTGAGAGTGGGAGGCTGTGCAAGAGGAAGGGGTGAGCCTTGTACTCACGCCTGCTACTTCCACGAAACACATCACCACGCGGCCAAAACGGATTCCCGGGTGCACAAGATAGTCCCAGGGGAGTTAAGGGGTAGGCGCGCACCTCCTGCCAAATCACGGGAGCCGTAGATGCACAACTGCCAGTGAGAGGCTGTGCACTGTGAGGCACATGTGCTAAAGAAGGCGGTGAGTCTTGTACTCACGCCTGCCACTTCCACGAAACACATCACCACGCGGCTAAAATGGATTCCCGCGTGCACTAGATAGTCCCAGGGGAATTGGGGGGTGGGCGCGCACCTCCTGCAAGTCACGGGAGCCGTGGTTGCACGCCTCCGAGTGAGAGGCTATGCACTATGAGGCACATGTGCTAAAGTAGGCGGTGAGCCTTGTACTCACGCCTGCCACTTCCACGAAACGCATGACAACGCCTCCAAAATGAAATCCCAGGTACACTAGTCCCAGGGGAACCTCGGCAATAGACGCGCAACTCCGGGAAATCACGGGCGACGGAGTGGCATGCGTGAGAGTGGGAGGCTGTGCAAGAGGAAGGGGTGAGCCTTCTACTCACGCCTGCTACTTCCACGAAAGACATCACCACGCGGCCAAAACGGATTCCCGGGTGCACAAGATAGTCCCAGGGGAGATGGAGAGTAGGCGCGCACCTCCTGCCAAATCACGGGAGCCGTAGTGGCACGCCTGCCAGTGAGAGGCTGTGCACTGTGAGGCACATGTGCTAAAGAAGGCGGTGAGTCTTGTACTCACGCCTGCCACTTCCACGAAACACATCACCACGCGGCTAAAATGGATTCCCGCGTGCACTAGATAGTCCCAGGGGAATTGGGGGTGGGCGCGCACCTCCTGCAAGTCACGGGAGCCGTGGTGGCACGCCTCCGAGTGAGAGGCTGTGCACTATGAGGCACATGTGCTAAAGAAGGCGGTGAGCCTTGTACTCACGCCTGCCACTTCCACGAAACGCATGACAACGCCTCCAAAATAAAATCCCAGGTACACTAGTCCCAGGGGAACCTCGGCAATAGACGCGCAACTCCGGGAAATCACGGGCGACGGAGTGACATGGGTGAGAGTGGGAGGCTGTGCAAGAGGAAGGGGTGAGCCTTCTACTCACGCCTGCTACTTCCACGAAAGACATCACCACGCGGCCAAAACGGATTCCCGGGTGCACAAGATAGTCCCAGGGGAGATGGAGAGTAGGCGCGCACCTCCTGCCAAATCACGGGAGCCGTAGTGGCACGCCTGCCAGTGAGAGGCTCTGCACTGTGAAGCACATGTCCTAAAGAAGGCGGGAAGCCTTGTACTCACGCCTGCCACTTCCACGAAACGCATGACAACGCCTCCAAAATGAAATCCCCGGTTTACTAGACCCAGGGGAACCTCGGCAATAGACGCGCAACTCCGGGAAATGACGGGCGACGGAGTGGCATGCGTGAGAGTGGGAGGCTGTGCAAGAGGAAGGGGTGAGCCTTGTACTCACGCCTGCTACTTCCACGAAACACATCACCACGCGGCCAAAACGGATTCCCGGGTGCACAAGATAGTCCCAGGGGAGTTAAGGGGTAGGCGCGCACCTCCTGCCAAATCACGGGAGCCGTAGATGCACAACTGCCAGTGAGAGGCTGTGCACTGTGAGGCACATGTGCTAAAGAAGGCGGTGAGTCTTGTACTCACGCCTGCCACTTCCACGAAACACATCACCACGCGGCTAAAATGGATTCCCGCGTGCACTAGATAGTCCCAGGGGAATTGGGGGGTGGGCGCGCACCTCCTGCAAGTCACGGGAGCCGTGGTTGCACGCCTCCGAGTGAGAGGCTATGCACTATGAGGCACATGTGCTAAAGTAGGCGGTGAGCCTTGTACTCACGCCTGCCACTTCCACGAAACGCATGACAACGCCTCCAAAATGAAATCCCAGGTACACTAGTCCCAGGGGAACCTCGGCAATAGACGCGCAACTCCGGGAAATCACGGGCGACGGAGTGGCATGCGTGAGAGTGGGAGGCTGTGCAAGAGGAAGGGGTGAGCCTTCTACTCACGCCTGCTACTTCCACGAAAGACATCACCACGCGGCCAAAACGGATTCCCGGGTGCACAAGATAGTCCCAGGGGAGATGGAGAGTAGGCGCGCACCTCCTGCCAAATCACGGGAGCCGTAGTGGCACGCCTGCCAGTGAGAGGCTGTGCACTGTGAGGCACATGTGCTAAAGAAGGCGGTGAGTCTTGTACTCACGCCTGCCACTTCCACGAAACACATCACCACACGGCTAAAATGGATTCCCGCGTGCACTAGATAGTCCCAGGGGAATTGGGGGTGGGCGCGCACCTCCTGCAAGTCACGGGAGCCGTGGTGGCACGCCTCCGAGTGAGAGGCTGTGCACTATGAGGCACATGTGCTAAAGAAGGCGGTGAGCCTTGTACTCACGCCTGCCACTTCCACGAAACGCATGACAACGCCTCCAAAATAAAATCCCAGGTACACTAGTCCCAGGGGAACCTCGGCAATAGACGCGCAACTCCGGGAAATCACGGGCGACGGAGTGACATGGGTGAGAGTGGGAGGCTGTGCAAGAGGAAGGGGTGAGCCTTCTACTCACGCCTGCTACTTCCACGAAAGACATCACCACGCGGCCAAAACGGATTCCCGGGAGCACAAGATAGTCCCAGGGGAGATGGAGAGTAGGCGCGCACCTCCTGCCAAATCACGGGAGCCGTAGTGGCACGCCTGCCAGTGAGAGGCTCTGCACTGTGAAGCACATGTCCTAAAGAAGGCGGGAAGCCTTGTACTCACGCCTGCCACTTCCACGAAACGCATGACAACGCCTCCAAAATGAAATCCCCGGTTTACTAGACCCAGGGGAACCTCGGCAATAGACGCGCAACTCCGGGAAATGACGGGCGACGGAGTGGCATGCGTGAGAGTGGGAGGCTGTGCAAGAGGAAGGGGTGAGCCTTGTACTCACGCCTGCTACTTCCACGAAACACATCACCACGCGGCCAAAACGGATTCCCGGGTGCACAAGATAGTCCCAGGGGAGTTAAGGGGTAGGCGCGCACCTCCTGCCAAATCACGGGAGCCGTAGATGCACAACTGCCAGTGAGAGGCTGTGCACTGTGAGGCACATGTGCTAAAGAAGGCGGTGAGTCTTGTACTCACGCCTGCCACTTCCACGAAACACATCACCACGCGGCTAAAATGGATTCCCGCGTGCACTAGATAGTCCCAGGGGAATTGGGGGATGGGCGCGCACCTCCTGCAAGTCACGGGAGCCGTGGTTGCACGCCTCCGAGTGAGAGGCTATGCACTATGAGGCACATGTGCTAAAGTAGGCGGTGAGCCTTGTACTCACGCCTGCCACTTCCACGAAACGCATGACAACGCCTCCAAAATGAAATCCCAGGTACACTAGTCCCAGGGGAACCTCGGCAATAGACGCGCAACTCCGGGAAATCACGGGCGACGGAGTGGCATGCGTGAGAGTGGGAGGCTGTGCAAGAGGAAGGGGTGAGCCTTCTACTCACGCCTGCTACTTCCACGAAAGACATCACCACGCGGCCAAAACGGATTCCCGGGTGCACAAGATAGTCCCAGGGGAGATGGAGAGTAGGCGCGCACCTCCTGCCAAATCACGGGAGCCGTAGTGGCACGCCTGCCAGTGAGAGGCTGTGCACTGTGAGGCACATGTGCTAAAGAAGGCGGTGAGTCTTGTACTCACGCCTGCCACTTCCACGAAACACATCACCACGCGGCTAAAATGGATTCCCGCGTGCACTAGATAGTCCCAGGGGAATTGGGGGTGGGCGCGCACCTCCTGCAAGTCACGGGAGCCGTGGTGGCACGCCTCCGAGTGAGAGGCTGTGCACTATGAGGCACATGTGCTAAAGAAGGCGGTGAGCCTTGTACTCACGCCTGCCACTTCCACGAAACGCATGACAACGCCTCCAAAATAGAATCCCAGGTACACTAGTCCCAGGGGAACCTCGGCAATAGACGCGCAACTCCGGGAAATCACGGGCGACGGAGTGACATGGGTGAGAGTGGGAGGCTGTGCAAGAGGAAGGGGTGAGCCTTCTACTCACGCCTGCTACTTCCACGAAAGACATCACCACGCGGCCAAAACGGATTCCCGGGTGCACAAGATAGTCCCAGGGGAGATGGAGAGTAGGCGCGCACCTCCTGCCAAATCACGGGAGCCGTAGTGGCACGCCTGCCAGTGAGAGGCTCTGCACTGTGAAGCACATGTCCTAAAGAAGGCGGGAAGCCTTGTACTCACGCCTGCCACTTCCACGAAACGCATGACAACGCCTCCAAAATGAAATCCCCGGTTTACTAGACCCAGGGGAACCTCGGCAATAGACGCGCAACTCCGGGAAATGACGGGCGACGGAGTGGCATGCGTGAGAGTGGGAGGCTGTGCAAGAGGAAGGGGTGAGCCTTGTACTCACGCCTGCTACTTCCACGAAACACATCACCACGCGGCCAAAACGGATTCCCGGGTGCACAAGATAGTCCCAGGGGAGTTAAGGGGTAGGCGCGCACCTCCTGCCAAATCACGGGAGCCGTAGATGCACAACTGCCAGTGAGAGGCTGTGCACTGTGAGGCACATGTGCTAAAGAAGGCGGTGAGTCTTGTACTCACGCCTGCCACTTCCACGAAACACATCACCACGCGGCTAAAATGGATTCCCGCGTGCACTAGATAGTCCCATGGCCGCGTGGTGATGTCTTTCGTGGAAGTAGCAGGCGTGAGTAGAAGGCTCACCCCTTCCTCTTGCACAGCCTCCCACTCTCACCCATGTCACTCCGTCGCCCGTGATTTCCCGGAGTTGCGCGTCTATTGCCGAGGTTCCCCTGGGACTAGTGTACCTGGGATTTTATTTTGGAGGCGTTGTCATGCGTTTCGTGGAAGTGGCAGGCGTGAGTACAAGGCTCACCGCCTTCTTTAGCACATGTGCCTCATAGTGCACAGCCTCTCACTCGGAGGCGTGCCACCACGGCTCCCGTGACTTGCAGGAGGTGCGCGCCCACCCCCAATTCCTCTGGGACTATCTAGTGCACGCGGGAATCCATTTTAGCCGCGTGGTGATGTGTTTCGTGGAAGTGGCAGGCGTGAGTACAAGACTCACCGCCTTCTTTAGCACATGTGCCTCACAGTGCACAGCCTCTCACTGGCAGGCGTGCCACTACGGCTCCCGTGATTTGGCAGGAGGTGCGCGCCTACTCTCCATCTCCCCTGGGACTATCTTGTGCACCCGGGAATCCGTTTTGGCCGCGTGGTGATGTCTTTCGTGGAAGTAGCAGGCGTGAGTAGAAGGCTCACCCCTTCCTCTTGCACAGCCTCCCACTCTCACGCATGCCACTCCGTCGCCCGTGATTTCCCGGAGTTGCGCGTCTATTGCCGAGGTTCCCCTGGGACTAGTGTACCTGGGATTTCATTTTGGAGGCGTTGTCATGCGTTTCGTGGAAGTGGCAGGCGTGAGTACAAGGCTCACCGCCTACTTTAGCACATGTGCCTCATAGTGCATAGCCTCTCACTCGGAGGCGTGCAACCACGGCTCCCGTGACTTGCAGGAGGTGCGCGCCCACCCCCCAATTCCCCTGGGACTATCTAGTGCACGCGGGAATCCATTTTAGCCGCGTGGTGATGTGTTTCGTGGAAGTGGCAGGCGTGAGTACAAGACTCACCGCCTTCTTTAGCACATGTGCCTCACAGTGCACAGCCTCTCACTGGCAGTTGTGCATCTACGGCTCCCGTGATTTGGCAGGAGGTGCGCGCCTACCCCTTAACTCCCCTGGGACTATCTTGTGCACCCGGGAATCCGTTTTGGCCGCGTGGTGATGTGTTTCGTGGAAGTAGCAGGCGTGAGTACAAGGCTCACCCCTTCCTCTTGCACAGCCTCCCACTCTCACGCATGCCACTCCGTCGCCCGTCATTTCCCGGAGTTGCGCGTCTATTGCCGAGGTTCCCCTGGGTCTAGTAAACCGGGGATTTCATTTTGGAGGCGTTGTCATGCGTTTCGTGGAAGTGGCAGGCGTGAGTACAAGGCTTCCCGCCTTCTTTAGGACATGTGCTTCACAGTGCAGAGCCTCTCACTGGCAGGCGTGCCACTACGGCTCCCGTGATTTGGCAGGAGGTGCGCGCCTACTCTCCATCTCCCCTGGGACTATCTTGTGCACCCGGGAATCCGTTTTGGCCGCGTGGTGATGTCTTTCGTGGAAGTAGCAGGCGTGAGTAGAAGGCTCACCCCTTCCTCTTGCACAGCCTCCCACTCTCACCCATGTCACTCCGTCGCCCGTGATTTCCCGGAGTTGCGCGTCTATTGCCGAGGTTCCCCTGGGACTAGTGTACCTGGGATTTTATTTTGGAGGCGTTGTCATGCGTTTCGTGGAAGTGGCAGGCGTGAGTACAAGGCTCACCGCCTTCTTTAGCACATGTGCCTCATAGTGCACAGCCTCTCACTCGGAGGCGTGCCACCACGGCTCCCGTGACTTGCAGGAGGTGCGCGCCCACCCCCAATTCCCCTGGGACTATCTAGTGCACGCGGGAATCCATTTTAGCCGCGTGGTGATGTGTTTCGTGGAAGTGGCAGGCGTGAGTACAAGACTCACCGCCTTCTTTAGCACATGTGCCTCACAGTGCACAGCCTCTCACTGGCAGGCGTGCCACTACGGCTCCCGTGATTTGGCAGGAGGTGCGCGCCTACTCTCCATCTCCCCTGGGACTATCTTGTGCACCCGGGAATCCGTTTTGGCCGCGTGGTGATGTCTTTCGTGGAAGTAGCAGGCGTGAGTAGAAGGCTCACCCCTTCCTCTTGCACAGCCTCCCACTCTCACGCATGCCACTCCGTCGCCCGTGATTTCCCGGAGTTGCGCGTCTATTGCCGAGGTTCCCCTGGGACTAGTGTACCTGGGATTTCATTTTGGAGGCGTTGTCATGCGTTTCGTGGAAGTGGCAGGCGTGAGTACAAGGCTCACCGCCTACTTTAGCACATGTGCCTCATAGTGCATAGCCTCTCACTCGGAGGCGTGCAACCACGGCTCCCGTGACTTGCAGGAGGTGCGCGCCCACCCCCCAATTCCCCTGGGACTATCTAGTGCACGCGGGAATCCATTTTAGCCGCGTGGTGATGTGTTTCGTGGAAGTGGCAGGCGTGAGTACAAGACTCACCGCCTTCTTTAGCACATGTGCCTCACAGTGCACAGCCTCTCACTGGCAGTTGTGCATCTACGGCTCCCGTGATTTGGCAGGAGGTGCGCGCCTACCCCTTAACTCCCCTGGGACTATCTTGTGCACCCGGGAATCCGTTTTGGCCGCGTGGTGATGTGTTTCGTGGAAGTAGCAGGCGTGAGTACAAGGCTCACCCCTTCCTCTTGCACAGCCTCCCACTCTCACGCATGCCACTCCGTCGCCCGTCATTTCCCGGAGTTGCGCGTCTATTGCCGAGGTTCCCCTGGGTCTAGTAAACCGGGGATTTCATTTTGGAGGCGTTGTCATGCGTTTCGTGGAAGTGGCAGGCGTGAGTACAAGGCTTCCCGCCTTCTTTAGGACATGTGCTTCACAGTGCAGAGCCTCTCACTGGCAGGCGTGCCACTACGGCTCCCGTGATTTGGCAGGAGGTGCGCGCCTACTCTCCATCTCCCCTGGGACTATCTTGTGCACCCGGGAATCCGTTTTGGCCGCGTGGTGATGTCTTTCGTGGAAGTAGCAGGCGTGAGTAGAAGGCTCACCCCTTCCTCTTGCACAGCCTCCCACTCTCACCCATGTCACTCCGTCGCCCGTGATTTCCCGGAGTTGCGCGTCTATTGCCGAGGTTCCCCTGGGACTAGTGTACCTGGGATTTTATTTTGGAGGCGTTGTCATGCGTTTCGTGGAAGTGGCAGGCGTGAGTACAAGGCTCACCGCCTTCTTTAGCACATGTGCCTCATAGTGCACAGCCTCTCACTCGGAGGCGTGCCACCACGGCTCCCGTGACTTGCAGGAGGTGCGCGCCCACCCCCAATTCCCCTGGGACTATCTAGTGCACGCGGGAATCCATTTCAGCCGCGTGGTGATGTGTTTCGGGGAAGTGGCAGGCGTGAGTACAAGACTCACCGCCTTCTTTAGCACATGTGCCTCACAGTGCACAGCCTCTCACTGGCAGGCGTGCCACTACGGCTCCCGTGATTTGGCAGGAGGTGCGCGCCTACTCTCCATCTCCCCTGGGACTATCTTGTGCACCCGGGAATCCGTTTTGGCCGCGTGGTGATGTCTTTCGTGGAAGTAGCAGGCGTGAGTAGAAGGCTCACCCCTTCCTCTTGCACAGCCTCCCACTCTCACGCATGCCACTCCGTCGCCCGTGATTTCCCGGAGTTGCGCGTCTATTGCCGAGGTTCCCCTGGGACTAGTGTACCTGGGATTTCATTTTGGAGGCGTTGTCATGCGTTTCGTGGAAGTGGCAGGCGTGAGTACAAGGCTCACCGCCTACTTTAGCACATGTGCCTCATAGTGCATAGCCTCTCACTCGGAGGCGTGCAACCACGGCTCCCGTGACTTGCAGGAGGTGCGCGCCCACCCCCCAATTCCCCTGGGACTATCTAGTGCACGCGGGAATCCATTTTAGCCGCGTGGTGATGTGTTTCGTGGAAGTGGCAGGCGTGAGTACAAGACTCACCGCCTTCTTTAGCACATGTGCCTCACAGTGCACAGCCTCTCACTGGCAGTTGTGCATCTACGGCTCCCGTGATTTGGCAGGAGGTGCGCGCCTACCCCTTAACTCCCCTGGGACTATCTTGTGCACCCGGGAATCCGTTTTGGCCGCGTGGTGATGTGTTTCGTGGAAGTAGCAGGCGTGAGTACAAGGCTCACCCCTTCCTCTTGCACAGCCTCCCACTCTCACGCATGCCACTCCGTCGCCCGTCATTTCCCGGAGTTGCGCGTCTATTGCCGAGGTTCCCCTGGGTCTAGTAAACCGGGGATTTCATTTTGGAGGCGTTGTCATGCGTTTCGTGGAAGTGGCAGGCGTGAGTACAAGGCTTCCCGCCTTCTTTAGGACATGTGCTTCACAGTGCAGAGCCTCTCACTGGCAGGCGTGCCACTACGGCTCCCGTGATTTGGCAGGAGGTGCGCGCCTACTCTCCATCTCCCCTGGGACTATCTTGTGCACCCGGGAATCCGTTTTGGCCGCGTGGTGATGTCTTTCGTGGAAGTAGCAGGCGTGAGTAGAAGGCTCACCCCTTCCTCTTGCACAGCCTCCCACTCTCACCCATGTCACTCCGTCGCCCGTGATTTCCCGGAGTTGCGCGTCTATTGCCGAGGTTCCCTTGGGACTAGTGTACCTGGGATTTTATTTTGGAGGCGTTGTCATGCGTTTCGTGGAAGTGGCAGGCGTGAGTACAAGGCTCACCGCCTTCTTTAGCACATGTGCCTCATAGTGCACAGCCTCTCACTCGGAGGCGTGCCACCACGGCTCCCGTGACTTGCAGGAGGTGCGCGCCCACCCCCAATTCCCCTGGGACTATCTAGTGCACGCGGGAATCCATTTTAGCCGCGTGGTGATGTGTTTCGTGGAAGTGGCAGGCGTGAGTACAAGACTCACCGCCTTCTTTAGCACATGTGCCTCACAGTGCACAGCCTCTCACTGGCAGGCGTGCCACTACGGCTCCCGTGATTTGGCAGGAGGTGCGCGCCTACTCTCCATCTCCCCTGGGACTATCTTGTGCACCCGGGAATCCGTTTTGGCCGCGTGGTGATGTCTTTCGTGGAAGTAGCAGGCGTGAGTAGAAGGCTCACCCCTTCCTCTTGCACAGCCTCCCACTCTCACGCATGCCACTCCGTCGCCCGTGATTTCCCGGAGTTGCGCGTCTATTGCCGAGGTTCCCCTGGGACTAGTGTACCTGGGATTTCATTTTGGAGGCGTTGTCATGCGTTTCGTGGAAGTGGCAGGCGTGAGTACAAGGCTCACCGCCTACTTTAGCACATGTGCCTCATAGTGCATAGCCTCTCACTCGGAGGCGTGCAACCACGGCTCCCGTGACTTGCAGGAGGTGCGCGCCCACCCCCCAATTCCCCTGGGACTATCTAGTGCACGCGGGAATCCATTTTAGCCGCGTGGTGATGTGTTTCGTGGAAGTGGCAGGCGTGAGTACAAGACTCACCGCCTTCTTTAGCACATGTGCCTCACAGTGCACAGCCTCTCACTGGCAGTTGTGCATCTACGGCTCCCGTGATTTGGCAGGAGGTGCGCGCCTACCCCTTAACTCCCCTGGGACTATCTTGTGCACCCGGGAATCCGTTTTGGCCGCGTGGTGATGTGTTTCGTGGAAGTAGCAGGCGTGAGTACAAGGCTCACCCCTTCCTCTTGCACAGCCTCCCACTCTCACGCATGCCACTCCGTCGCCCGTCATTTCCCGGAGTTGCGCGTCTATTGCCGAGGTTCCCCTGGGTCTAGTAAACCGGGGATTTCATTTTGGAGGCGTTGTCATGCGTTTCGTGGAAGTGGCAGGCGTGAGTACAAGGCTTCCCGCCTTCTTTAGGACATGTGCTTCACAGTGCAGAGCCTCTCACTGGCAGGCGTGCCACTATGGCTCCCGTGATTTGGCAGGAGGTGCGCGCCTACTCTCCATCTCCCCTGGGACTATCTTGTGCACCCGGGAATCCGTTTTGGCCGCGTGGTGATGTCTTTCGTGGAAGTAGCAGGCGTGAGTAGAAGGCTCACCCCTTCCTCTTGCACAGCCTCCCACTCTCACCCATGTCACTCCGTCGCCCGTGATTTCCCGGAGTTGCGCGTCTATTGCCGAGGTTCCCCTGGGACTAGTGTACCTGGGATTTTATTTTGGAGGCGTTGTCATGCGTTTCGTGGAAGTGGCAGGCGTGAGTACAAGGCTCACCGCCTTCTTTAGCACATGTGCCTCATAGTGCACAGCCTCTCACTCGGAGGCGTGCCACCACGGCTCCCGTGACTTGCAGGAGGTGCGCGCCCACCCCCAATTCCCCTGGGACTATCTAGTGCACGCGGGAATCTATTTTAGCCGCGTGGTGATGTGTTTCGTGGAAGTGGCAGGCGTGAGTACAAGACTCACCGCCTTCTTTAGCACATGTGCCTCACAGTGCACAGCCTCTCACTGGCAGGCGTGCCACTACGGCTCCCGTGATTTGGCAGGAGGTGCGCGCCTACTCTCCATCTCCCCTGGGACTATCTTGTGCACCCGGGAATCCGTTTTGGCCGCGTGGTGATGTCTTTCGTGGAAGTAGCAGGCGTGAGTAGAAGGCTCACCCCTTCCTCTTGCACAGCCTCCCACTCTCACGCATGCCACTCCGTCGCCCGTGATTTCCCGGAGTTGCGCGTCTATTGCCGAGGTTCCCCTGGGACTAGTGTACCTGGGATTTCATTTTGGAGGCGTTGTCATGCGTTTCGTGGAAGTGGCAGGCGTGAGTACAAGGCTCACCGCCTACTTTAGCACATGTGCCTCATAGTGCATAGCCTCTCACTCGGAGGCGTGCAACCACGGCTCCCGTGACTTGCAGGAGGTGCGCGCCCACCCCCCAATTCCCCTGGGACTATCTAGTGCACGCGGGAATCCATTTTAGCCGCGTGGTGATGTGTTTCGTGGAAGTGGCAGGCGTGAGTACAAGACTCACCGCCTTCTTTAGCACATGTGCCTCACAGTGCACAGCCTCTCACTGGCAGTTGTGCATCTACGGCTCCCGTGATTTGGCAGGAGGTGCGCGCCTACCCCTTAACTCCCCTGGGACTATCTTGTGCACCCGGGAATCCGTTTTGGCCGCGTGGTGATGTGTTTCGTGGAAGTAGCAGGCGTGAGTACAAGGCTCACCCCTTCCTCTTGCACAGCCTCCCACTCTCACGCATGCCACTCCGTCGCCCGTCATTTCCCGGAGTTGCGCGTCTATTGCCGAGGTTCCCCTGGGTCTAGTAAACCGGGGATTTCATTTTGGAGGCGTTGTCATGCGTTTCGTGGAAGTGGCAGGCGTGAGTACAAGGCTTCCCGCCTTCTTTAGGACATGTGCTTCACAGTGCAGAGCCTCTCACTGGCAGGCGTGCCACTACGGCTCCCGTGATTTGGCAGGAGGTGCGCGCCTACTCTCCATCTCCCCTGGGACTATCTTGTGCACCCGGGAATCCGTTTTGGCCGCGTGGTGATGTCTTTCGTGGAAGTAGCAGGCGTGAGTAGAAGGCTCACCCCTTCCTCTTGCACAGCCTCCCACTCTCACCCATGTCACTCCGTCGCCCGTGATTTCCCGGAGTTGCGCGTCTATTGCCGAGGTTCCCCTGGGACTAGTGTACCTGGGATTTTATTTTGGAGGCGTTGTCATGCGTTTCGTGGAAGTGGCAGGCGTGAGTACAAGGCTCACCGCCTTCTTTAGCACATGTGCCTCATAGTGCACAGCCTCTCACTCGGAGGCGTGCCACCACGGCTCCCGTGACTTGCAGGAGGTGCGCGCCCACCCCCAATTCCCCTGGGACTATCTAGTGCACGCGGGAATCCATTTTAGCCGCGTGGTGATGTGTTTCGTGGAAGTGGCAGGCGTGAGTACAAGACTCACCGCCTTCTTTAGCACATGTGCCTCACAGTGCACAGCCTCTCACTGGCAGGCGTGCCACTACGGCTCCCGTGATTTGGCAGGAGGTGCGCGCCTACTCTCCATCTCCCCTGGGACTATCTTGTGCACCCGGGAATCCGTTTTGGCCGCGTGGTGATGTCTTTCGTGGAAGTAGCAGGCGTGAGTAGAAGGCTCACCCCTTCCTCTTGCACAGCCTCCCACTCTCACGCATGCCACTCCGTCGCCCGTGATTTCCCGGAGTTGCGCGTCTATTGCCGAGGTTCCCCTGGGACTAGTGTACCTGGGATTTCATTTTGGAGGCGTTGTCATGCGTTTCGTGGAAGTGGCAGGCGTGAGTACAAGGCTCACCGCCTACTTTAGCACATGTGCCTCATAGTGCATAGCCTCTCACTCGGAGGCGTGCAACCACGGCTCCCGTGACTTGCAGGAGGTGCGCGCCCATCCTTCAATTCCCCTGGGACTATCTAGTGCACGCGGGAATCCATTTTAGCCGCGTGGTGATGTGTTTCGTGGAAGTGGCAGGCGTGAGTACAAGACTCACCGCCTTCTTTAGCACATGTGCCTCACAGTGCACAGCCTCTCACTGGCAGTTGTGCATCTACGGCTCCCGTGATTTGGCAGGAGGTGCGCGCCTACCCCTTAACTCCCCTGGGACTATCTTGTGCACCCGGGAATCCGTTTTGGCCGCGTGGTGATGTGTTTCGTGGAAGTAGCAGGCGTGAGTACAAGGCTCACCCCTTCCTCTTGCACAGCCTCCCACTCTCACGCATGCCACTCCGTCGCCCGTCATTTCCCGGAGTTGCGCGTCTATTGCCGAGGTTCCCCTGGGTCTAGTAAACCGGGGATTTCATTTTGGAGGCGTTGTCATGCGTTTCGTGGAAGTGGCAGGCGTGAGTACAAGGCTTCCCGCCTTCTTTAGGACATGTGCTTCACAGTGCAGAGCCTCTCACTGGCAGGCGTGCCACTACGGCTCCCGTGATTTGGCAGGAGGTGCGCGCCTACTCTCCATCTCCCCTGGGACTATCTTGTGCACCCGGGAATCCGTTTTGGCCGCGTGGTGATGTCTTTCGTGGAAGTAGCAGGCGTGAGTAGAAGGCTCACCCCTTCCTCTTGCACAGCCTCCCACTCTCACCCATGTCACTCCGTCGCCCGTGATTTCCCGGAGTTGCGCGTCTATTGCCGAGGTTCCCCTGGGACTAGTGTACCTGGGATTTTATTTTGGAGGCGTTGTCATGCGTTTCGTGGAAGTGGCAGGCGTGAGTACAAGGCTCACCGCCTTCTTTAGCACATGTGCCTCATAGTGCACAGCCTCTCACTCGGAGGCGTGCCACCACGGCTCCCGTGACTTGCAGGAGGTGCGCGCCCACCCCCAATTCCCCTGGGACTATCTAGTGCACGCGGGAATCCATTTTAGCCGCGTGGTGATGTGTTTCGTGGAAGTGGCAGGCGTGAGTACAAGACTCACCGCCTTCTTTAGCACATGTGCCTCACAGTGCACAGCCTCTCACTGGCAGGCGTGCCACTACGGCTCCCGTGATTTGGCAGGAGGTGCGCGCCTACTCTCCATCTCCCCTGGGACTATCTTGTGCACCCGGGAATCCGTTTTGGCCGCGTGGTGATGTCTTTCGTGGAAGTAGCAGGCGTGAGTAGAAGGCTCACCCCTTCCTCTTGCACAGCCTCCCACTCTCACGCATGCCACTCCGTCGCCCGTGATTTCCCGGAGTTGCGCGTCTATTGCCGAGGTTCCCCTGGGACTAGTGTACCTGGGATTTCATTTTGGAGGCGTTGTCATGCGTTTCGTGGAAGTGGCAGGCGTGAGTACAAGGCTCACCGCCTACTTTAGCACATGTGCCTCATAGTGCATAGCCTCTCACTCGGAGGCGTGCAACCACGGCTCCCGTGACTTGCAGGAGGTGCGCGCCCACCCCCCAATTCCCCTGGGACTATCTAGTGCACGCGGGAATCCATTTTAGCCGCGTGGTGATGTGTTTCGTGGAAGTGGCAGGCGTGAGTACAAGACTCACCGCCTTCTTTAGCACATGTGCCTCACAGTGCACAGCCTCTCACTGGCAGTTGTGCATCTACGGCTCCCGTGATTTGGCAGGAGGTGCGCGCCTACCCCTTAACTCCCCTGGGACTATCTTGTGCACCCGGGAATCCGTTTTGGCCGCGTGGTGATGTGTTTCGTGGAAGTAGCAGGCGTGAGTACAAGGCTCACCCCTTCCTCTTGCACAGCCTCCCACTCTCACGCATGCCACTCCGTCGCCCGTCATTTCCCGGAGTTGCGCGTCTATTGCCGAGGTTCCCCTGGGTCTAGTAAACCGGGGATTTCATTTTGGAGGCGTTGTCATGCGTTTCGTGGAAGTGGCAGGCGTGAGTACAAGGCTTCCCGCCTTCTTTAGGACATGTGCTTCACAGTGCAGAGCCTCTCACTGGCAGGCGTGCCACTACGGCTCCCGTGATTTGGCAGGAGGTGCGCGCCTACTCTCCATCTCCCCTGGGACTATCTTGTGCACCCGGGAATCCGTTTTGGCCGCGTGGTGATGTCTTTCGTGGAAGTAGCAGGCGTGAGTAGAAGGCTCACCCCTTCCTCTTGCACAGCCTCCCACTCTCACCCATGTCACTCCGTCGCCCGTGATTTCCCGGAGTTGCGCGTCTATTGCCGAGGTTCCCCTGGGACTAGTGTACCTGGGATTTTATTTTGGAGGCGTTGTCATGCGTTTCGTGGAAGTGGCAGGCGTGAGTACAAGGCTCACCGCCTTCTTTAGCACATGTGCCTCATAGTGCACAGCCTCTCACTCGGAGGCGTGCCACCACGGCTCCCGTGACTTGCAGGAGGTGCGCGCCCACCCCCAATTCCCCTGGGACTATCTAGTGCACGCGGGAATCCATTTTAGCCGCGTGGTGATGTGTTTCGTGGAAGTGGCAGGCGTGAGTACAAGACTCACCGCCTTCTTTAGCACATGTGCCTCACAGTGCACAGCCTCTCACTGGCAGGCGTGCCACTACGGCTCCCGTGATTTGGCAGGAGGTGCGCGCCTACTCTCCATCTCCCCTGGGACTATCTTGTGCACCCGGGAATCCGTTTTGGCCGCGTGGTGATGTCTTTCGTGGAAGTAGCAGGCGTGAGTAGAAGGCTCACCCCTTCCTCTTGCACAGCCTCCCACTCTCACGCATGCCACTCCGTCGCCCGTGATTTCCCGGAGTTGCGCGTCTATTGCCGAGGTTCCCCTGGGACTAGTGTACCTGGGATTTCATTTTGGAGGCGTTGTCATGCGTTTCGTGGAAGTGGCAGGCGTGAGTACAAGGCTCACCGCCTACTTTAGCACATGTGCCTCATAGTGCATAGCCTCTCACTCGGAGGCGTGCAACCACGGCTCCCGTGACTTGCAGGAGGTGCGCGCCCACCCCCCAATTCCCCTGGGACTATCTAGTGCACGCGGGAATCCATTTTAGCCGCGTGGTGATGTGTTTCGTGGAAGTGGCAGGCGTGAGTACAAGACTCACCGCCTTCTTTAGCACATGTGCCTCACAGTGCACAGCCTCTCACTGGCAGTTGTGCATCTACGGCTCCCGTGATTTGGCAGGAGGTGCGCGCCTACCCCTTAACTCCCCTGGGACTATCTTGTGCACCCGGGAATCCGTTTTGGCCGCGTGGTGATGTGTTTCGTGGAAGTAGCAGGCGTGAGTACAAGGCTCACCCCTTCCTCTTGCACAGCCTCCCACTCTCACGCATGCCACTCCGTCGCCCGTCATTTCCCGGAGTTGCGCGTCTATTGCCGAGGTTCCCCTGGGTCTAGTAAACCGGGGATTTCATTTTGGAGGCGTTGTCATGCGTTTCGTGGAAGTGGCAGGCGTGAGTACAAGGCTTCCCGCCTTCTTTAGGACATGTGCTTCACAGTGCAGAGCCTCTCACTGGCAGGCGTGCCACTACGGCTCCCGTGATTTGGCAGGAGGTGCGCGCCTACTCTCCATCTCCCCTGGGACTATCTTGTGCACCCGGGAATCCGTTTTGGCCGCGTGGTGATGTCTTTCGTGGAAGTAGCAGGCGTGAGTAGAAGGCTCACCCCTTCCTCTTGCACAGCCTCCCACTCTCACCCATGTCACTCCGTCGCCCGTGATTTCCCGGAGTTGCGCGTCTATTGCCGAGGTTCCCCTGGGACTAGTGTACCTGGGATTTTATTTTGGAGGCGTTGTCATGCGTTTCGTGGAAGTGGCAGGCGTGAGTACAAGGCTCACCGCCTTCTTTAGCACATGTGCCTCATAGTGCACAGCCTCTCACTCGGAGGCGTGCCACCACGGCTCCCGTGACTTGCAGGAGGTGCGCGCCCACCCCCAATTCCCCTGGGACTATCTAGTGCACGCGGGAATCCATTTTAGCCGCGTGGTGATGTGTTTCGTGGAAGTGGCAGGCGTGAGTACAAGACTCACCGCCTTCTTTAGCACATGTGCCTCACAGTGCACAGCCTCTCACTGGCAGGCGTGCCACTACGGCTCCCGTGATTTGGCAGGAGGTGCGCGCCTACTCTCCATCTCCCCTGGGACTATCTTGTGCACCCGGGAATCCGTTTTGGCCGCGTGGTGATGTCTTTCGTGGAAGTAGCAGGCGTGAGTAGAAGGCTCACCCCTTCCTCTTGCACAGCCTCCCACTCTCACGCATGCCACTCCGTCGCCCGTGATTTCCCGGAGTTGCGCGTCTATTGCCGAGGTTCCCCTGGGACTAGTGTACCTGGGATTTCATTTTGGAGGCGTTGTCATGCGTTTCGTGGAAGTGGCAGGCGTGAGTACAAGGCTCACCGCCTACTTTAGCACATGTGCCTCATAGTGCATAGCCTCTCACTCGGAGGCGTGCAACCACGGCTCCCGTGACTTGCAGGAGGTGCGCGCCCATCCCCCAATTCCCCTGGGACTATCTAGTGCACGCGGGAATCCATTTTAGCCGCGTGGTGATGTGTTTCGTGGAAGTGGCAGGCGTGAGTACAAGACTCACCGCCTTCTTTAGCACATGTGCCTCACAGTGCACAGCCTCTCACTGGCAGTTGTGCATCTACGGCTCCCGTGATTTGGCAGGAGGTGCGCGCCTACCCCTTAACTCCCCTGGGACTATCTTGTGCACCCGGGAATCCGTTTTGGCCGCGTGGTGATGTGTTTCGTGGAAGTAGCAGGCGTGAGTACAAGGCTCACCCCTTCCTCTTGCACAGCCTCCCACTCTCACGCATGCCACTCCGTCGCCCGTCATTTCCCGGAGTTGCGCGTCTATTGCCGAGGTTCCCCTGGGTCTAGTAAACCGGGGATTTCATTTTGGAGGCGTTGTCATGCGTTTCGTGGAAGTGGCAGGCGTGAGTACAAGGCTTCCCGCCTTCTTTAGGACATGTGCTTCACAGTGCAGAGCCTCTCACTGGCAGGCGTGCCACTACGGCTCCCGTGATTTGGCAGGAGGTGCGCGCCTACTCTCCATCTCCCCTGGGACTATCTTGTGCACCCGGGAATCCGTTTTGGCCGCGTGGTGATGTCTTTCGTGGAAGTAGCAGGCGTGAGTAGAAGGCTCACCCCTTCCTCTTGCACAGCCTCCCACTCTCACCCATGTCACTCCGTCGCCCGTGATTTCCCGGAGTTGCGCGTCTATTGCCGAGGTTCCCCTGGGACTAGTGTACCTGGGATTTTATTTTGGAGGCGTTGTCATGCGTTTCGTGGAAGTGGCAGGCGTGAGTACAAGGCTCACCGCCTTCTTTAGCACATGTGCCTCATAGTGCACAGCCTCTCACTCGGAGGCGTGCCACCACGGCTCCCGTGACTTGCAGGAGGTGCGCGCCCACCCCCAATTCCCCTGGGACTATCTAGTGCACGCGGGAATCCATTTTAGCCGCGTGGTGATGTGTTTCGTGGAAGTGACAGGCGTGAGTACAAGACTCACCGCCTTCTTTAGCACATGTGCCTCACAGTGCACAGCCTCTCACTGGCAGGCGTGCCACTACGGCTCCCGTGATTTGGCAGGAGGTGCGCGCCTACTCTCCATCTCCCCTGGGACTATCTTGTGCACCCGGGAATCCGTTTTGGCCGCGTGGTGATGTCTTTCGTGGAAGTAGCAGGCGTGAGTAGAAGGCTCACCCCTACCTCTTGCACAGCCTCCCACTCTCACGCATGCCACTCCGTCGCCCGTGATTTCCCGGAGTTGCGCGTCTATTGCCGAGGTTCCCCTGGGACTAGTGTACCTGGGATTTCATTTTGGAGGCGTTGTCATGCGTTTCGTGGAAGTGGCAGGCGTGAGTACAAGGCTCACCGCCTACTTTAGCACATGTGCCTCATAGTGCATAGCCTCTCACTCGGAGGCGTGCAACCACGGCTCCCGTGACTTGCAGGAGGTGCGCGCCCACCCCCCAATTCCCCTGGGACTATCTAGTGCACGCGGGAATCCATTTTAGCCGCGTGGTGATGTGTTTCGTGGAAGTGGCAGGCGTGAGTACAAGACTCACCGCCTTCTTTAGCACATGTGCCTCACAGTGCACAGCCTCTCACTGGCAGTTGTGCATCTACGGCTCCCGTGATTTGGCAGGAGGTGCGCGCCTACCCCTTAACTCCCCTGGGACTATCTTGTGCACCCGGGAATCCGTTTTGGCCGCGTGGTGATGTGTTTCGTGGAAGTAGCAGGCGTGAGTACAAGGCTCACCCCTTCCTCTTGCACAGCCTCCCACTCTCACGCATGCCACTCCGTCGCCCGTCATTTCCCGGAGTTGCGCGTCTATTGCCGAGGTTCCCCTGGGTCTAGTAAACCGGGGATTTCATTTTGGAGGCGTTGTCATGCGTTTCGTGGAAGTGGCAGGCGTGAGTACAAGGCTTCCCGCCTTCTTTAGGACATGTGCTTCACAGTGCAGAGCCTCTCACTGGCAGGCGTGCCACTACGGCTCCCGTGATTTGGCAGGAGGTGCGCGCCTACTCTCCATCTCCCCTGGGACTATCTTGTGCACCCGGGAATCCGTTTTGGCCGCGTGGTGATGTCTTTCGTGGAAGTAGCAGGCGTGAGTAGAAGGCTCACCCCTTCCTCTTGCACAGCCTCCCACTCTCACCCATGTCACTCCGTCGCCCGTTATTTCCCGGAGTTGCGCGTCTATTGCCGAGGTTCCCCTGGGACTAGTGTACCTGGGATTTTATTTTGGAGGCGTTGTCATGCGTTTCGTGGAAGTGGCAGGCGTGAGTACAAGGCTCACCGCCTTCTTTAGCACATGTGCCTCATAGTGCACAGCCTCTCACTCGGAGGCGTGCCACAAGATAGTCCCAGGGGAGATGGAGAGTAGGCGCGCACCTCCTGCCAAATCACGGGAGCCGTAGTGGCACGCCTGCCAGTGAGAGGCTCTGCACTGTGAAGCACATGTCCTAAAGAAGGCGGGAAGCCTTGTACTCACGCCTGCCACTTCCACGAAACGCATGACAACGCCTCCAAAATGAAATCCCCGGTTTACTAGACCCAGGGGAACCTCGGCAATAGACGCGCAACTCCGGGAAATGACGGGCGACGGAGTGGCATGCGTGAGAGTGGGAGGCTGTGCAAGAGGAAGGGGTGAGCCTTGTACTCACGCCTGCTACTTCCACGAAACACATCACCACGCGGCCAAAACGGATTCCCGGGTGCACAAGATAGTCCCAGGGGAGTTAAGGGGTAGGCGCGCACCTCCTGCCAAATCACGGGAGCCGTAGATGCACAACTGCCAGTGAGAGGCTGTGCACTGTGAGGCACATGTGCTAAAGAAGGCGGTGAGTCTTGTACTCACGCCTGCCACTTCCACGAAACACATCACCACGCGGCTAAAATGGATTCCCGCGTGCACTAGATAGTCCCAGGGGAATTGGGGGGTGGGCGCGCACCTCCTGCAAGTCACGGGAGCCGTGGTTGCACGCCTCCGAGTGAGAGGCTATGCACTATGAGGCACATGTGCTAAAGTAGGCGGTGAGCCTTGTACTCACGCCTGCCACTTCCACGAAACGCATGACAACGCCTCCAAAATGAAATCCCAGGTACACTAGTCCCAGGGGAACCTCGGCAATAGACGCGCAACTCCGGGAAATCACGGGCGACGGAGTGGCATGCGTGAGAGTGGGAGGCTGTGCAAGAGGAAGGGGTGAGCCTTCTACTCACGCCTGCTACTTCCACGAAAGACATCACCACGCGGCCAAAACGGATTCCCGGGTGCACAAGATAGTCCCAGGGGAGATGGAGAGTAGGCGCGCACCTCCTGCCAAATCACGGGAGCCGTAGTGGCACGCCTGCCAGTGAGAGGCTGTGCACTGTGAGGCACATGTGCTAAAGAAGGCGGTGAGTCTTGTACTCACGCCTGCCACTTCCACGAAACACATCACCACGCGGCTAAAATGGATTCCCGCGTGCACTAGATAGTCCCAGGGGAATTGGGGGTGGGCGCGCACCTCCTGCAAGTCACGGGAGCCGTGGTGGCACGCCTCCGAGTGAGAGGCTGTGCACTATGAGGCACATGTGCTAAAGAAGGCGGTGAGCCTTGTACTCACGCCTGCCACTTCCACGAAACGCATGACAACGCCTCCAAAATAAAATCCCAGGTACACTAGTCCCAGGGGAACCTCGGCAATAGACGCGCAACTCCGGGAAATCACGGGCGACGGAGTGACATGGGTGAGAGTGGGAGGCTGTGCAAGAGGAAGGGGTGAGCCTTCTACTCACGCCTGCTACTTCCACGAAAGACATCACCACGCGGCCAAAACGGATTCCCGGGTGCACAAGATAGTCCCAGGGGAGATGGAGAGTAGGCGCGCACCTCCTGCCAAATCACGGGAGCCGTAGTGGCACGCCTGCCAGTGAGAGGCTCTGCACTGTGAAGCACATGTCCTAAAGAAGGCGGGAAGCCTTGTACTCACGCCTGCCACTTCCACGAAACGCATGACAACGCCTCCAAAATGAAATCCCCGGTTTACTAGACCCAGGGGAACCTCGGCAATAGACGCGCAACTCCGGGAAATGACGGGCGACGGAGTGGCATGCGTGAGAGTGGGAGGCTGTGCAAGAGGAAGGGGTGAGCCTTGTACTCACGCCTGCTACTTCCACGAAACACATCACCACGCGGCCAAAACGGATTCCCGGGTGCACAAGATAGTCCCAGGGGAGTTAAGGGGTAGGCGCGCACCTCCTGCCAAATCACGGGAGCCGTAGATGCACAACTGCCAGTGAGAGGCTGTGCACTGTGAGGCACATGTGCTAAAGAAGGCGGTGAGTCTTGTACTCACGCCTGCCACTTCCACGAAACACATCACCACGCGGCTAAAATGGATTCCCGCGTGCACTAGATAGTCCCAGGGGAATTGGGGGGTGGGCGCGCACCTCCTGCAAGTCACGGGAGCCGTGGTTGCACGCCTCCGAGTGAGAGGCTATGCACTATGAGGCACATGTGCTAAAGTAGGCGGTGAGCCTTGTACTCACGCCTGCCACTTCCACGAAACGCATGACAACGCCTCCAAAATGAAATCCCAGGTACACTAGTCCCAGGGGAACCTCGGCAATAGACGCGCAACTCCGGGAAATCACGGGCGACGGAGTGGCATGCGTGAGAGTGGGAGGCTGTGCAAGAGGAAGGGGTGAGCCTTCTACTCACGCCTGCTACTTCCACGAAAGACATCACCACGCGGCCAAAACGGATTCCCGGGTGCACAAGATAGTCCCAGGGGAGATGGAGAGTAGGCGCGCACCTCCTGCCAAATCACGGGAGCCGTAGTGGCACGCCTGCCAGTGAGAGGCTGTGCACTGTGAGGCACATGTGCTAAAGAAGGCGGTGAGTCTTGTACTCACGCCTGCCACTTCCACGAAACACATCACCACGCGGCTAAAATGGATTCCCGCGTGCACTAGATAGTCCCAGGGGAATTGGGGGTGGGCGCGCACCTCCTGCAAGTCACGGGAGCCGTGGTGGCACGCCTCCGAGTGAGAGGCTGTGCACTATGAGGCACATGTGCTAAAGAAGGCGGTGAGCCTTGTACTCACGCCTGCCACTTCCACGAAACGCATGACAACGCCTCCAAAATAAAATCCCAGGTACACTAGTCCCAGGGGAACCTCGGCAATAGACGCGCAACTCCGGGAAATCACGGGCGACGGAGTGACATGGGTGAGAGTGGGAGGCTGTGCAAGAGGAAGGGGTGAGCCTTCTACTCACGCCTGCTACTTCCACGAGAGACATCACCACGCGGCCAAAACGGATTCCCGGGTGCACAAGATAGTCCCAGGGGAGATGGAGAGTAGGCGCGCACCTCCTGCCAAATCACGGGAGCCGTAGTGGCACGCCTGCCAGTGAGAGGCTCTGCACTGTGAAGCACATGTCCTAAAGAAGGCGGGAAGCCTTGTACTCACGCCTGCCACTTCCACGAAACGCATGACAACGCCTCCAAAATGAAATCCCCGGTTTACTAGACCCAGGGGAACCTCGGCAATAGACGCGCAACTCCGGGAAATGACGGGCGACGGAGTGGCATGCGTGAGAGTGGGAGGCTGTGCAAGAGGAAGGGGTGAGCCTTGTACTCACGCCTGCTACTTCCACGAAACACATCACCACGCGGCCAAAACGGATTCCCGGGTGCACAAGATAGTCCCAGGGGAGTTAAGGGGTAGGCGCGCACCTCCTGCCAAATCACGGGAGCCGTAGATGCACAACTGCCAGTGAGAGGCTGTGCACTGTGAGGCACATGTGCTAAAGAAGGCGGTGAGTCTTGTACTCACGCCTGCCACTTCCACGAAACACATCACCACGCGGCTAAAATGGATTCCCGCGTGCACTAGATAGTCCCAGGGGAATTGGGGGGTGGGCGCGCACCTCCTGCAAGTCACGGGAGCCGTGGTTGCACGCCTCCGAGTGAGAGGCTATGCACTATGAGGCACATGTGCTAAAGTAGGCGGTGAGCCTTGTACTCACGCCTGCCACTTCCACGAAACGCATGACAACGCCTCCAAAATGAAATCCCAGGTACACTAGTCCCAGGGGAACCTCGGCAATAGACGCGCAACTCCGGGAAATCACGGGCGACGGAGTGGCATGCGTGAGAGTGGGAGGCTGTGCAAGAGGAAGGGGTGAGCCTTCTACTCACGCCTGCTACTTCCACGAAAGACATCACCACGCGGCCAAAACGGATTCCCGGGTGCACAAGATAGTCCCAGGGGAGATGGAGAGTAGGCGCGCACCTCCTGCCAAATCACGGGAGCCGTAGTGGCACGCCTGCCAGTGAGAGGCTGTGCACTGTGAGGCACATGTGCTAAAGAAGGCGGTGAGTCTTGTACTCACGCCTGCCACTTCCACGAAACACATCACCACGCGGCTAAAATGGATTCCCGCGTGCACTAGATAGTCCCAGGGGAATTGGGGGTGGGCGCGCACCTCCTGCAAGTCACGGGAGCCGTGGTGGCACGCCTCCGAGTGAGAGGCTGTGCACTATGAGGCACATGTGCTAAAGAAGGCGGTGAGCCTTGTACTCACGCCTGCCACTTCCACGAAACGCATGACAACGCCTCCAAAATAAAATCCCAGGTACACTAGTCCCAGGGGAACCTCGGCAATAGACGCGCAACTCCGGGAAATCACGGGCGACGGAGTGACATGGGTGAGAGTGGGAGGCTGTGCAAGAGGAAGGGGTGAGCCTTCTACTCACGCCTGCTACTTCCACGAAAGACATCACCACGCGGCCAAAACGGATTCCCGGGTGCACAAGATAGTCCCAGGGGAGATGGAGAGTAGGCGCGCACCTCCTGCCAAATCACGGGAGCCGTAGTGGCACGCCTGCCAGTGAGAGGCTCTGCACTGTGAAGCACATGTCCTAAAGAAGGCGGGAAGCCTTGTACTCACGCCTGCCACTTCCACGAAACGCATGACAACGCCTCCAAAATGAAATCCCCGGTTTACTAGACCCAGGGGAACCTCGGCAATAGACGCGCAACTCCGGGAAATGACGGGCGACGGAGTGGCATGCGTGAGAGTGGGAGGCTGTGCAAGAGGAAGGGGTGAGCCTTGTACTCACGCCTGCTACTTCCACGAAACACATCACCACGCGGCCAAAACGGATTCCCGGGTGCACAAGATAGTCCCAGGGGAGTTAAGGGGTAGGCGCGCACCTCCTGCCAAATCACGGGAGCCGTAGATGCACAACTGCCAGTGAGAGGCTGTGCACTGTGAGGCACATGTGCTAAAGAAGGCGGTGAGTCTTGTACTCACGCCTGCCACTTCCACGAAACACATCACCACGCGGCTAAAATGGATTCCCGCGTGCACTAGATAGTCCCAGGGGAATTGGGGGGTGGGCGCGCACCTCCTGCAAGTCACGGGAGCCGTGGTTGCACGCCTCCGAGTGAGAGGCTATGCACTATGAGGCACATGTGCTAAAGTAGGCGGTGAGCCTTGTACTCACGCCTGCCACTTCCACGAAACGCATGACAACGCCTCCAAAATGAAATCCCAGGTACACTAGTCCCAGGGGAACCTCGGCAATAGACGCGCAACTCCGGGAAATCACGGGCGACGGAGTGGCATGCGTGAGAGTGGGAGGCTGTGCAAGAGGAAGGGGTGAGCCTTCTACTCACGCCTGCTACTTCCACGAAAGACATCACCACGCGGCCAAAACGGATTCCCGGGTGCACAAGATAGTCCCAGGGGAGATGGAGAGTAGGCGCGCACCTCCTGCCAAATCACGGGAGCCGTAGTGGCACGCCTGCCAGTGAGAGGCTGTGCACTGTGAGGCACATGTGCTAAAGAAGGCGGTGAGTCTTGTACTCACGCCTGCCACTTCCACGAAACACATCACCACGCGGCTAAAATGGATTCCCGCGTGCACTAGATAGTCCCAGGGGAATTGGGGGTGGGCGCGCACCTCCTGCAAGTCACGGGAGCCGTGGTGGCACGCCTCCGAGTGAGAGGCTGTGCACTATGAGGCACATGTGCTAAAGAAGGCGGTGAGCCTTGTACTCACGCCTGCCACTTCCACGAAACGCATGACAACGCCTCCAAAATAAAATCCCAGGTACACTAGTCCCAGGGGAACCTCGGCAATAGACGCGCAACTCCGGGAAATCACGGGCGACGGAGTGACATGGGTGAGAGTGGGAGGCTGTGCAAGAGGAAGGGGTGAGCCTTCTACTCACGCCTGCTACTTCCACGAGAGACATCACCACGCGGCCAAAACGGATTCCCGGGTGCACAAGATAGTCCCAGGGGAGATGGAGAGTAGGCGCGCACCTCCTGCCAAATCACGGGAGCCGTAGTGGCACGCCTGCCAGTGAGAGGCTCTGCACTGTGAAGCACATGTCCTAAAGAAGGCGGGAAGCCTTGTACTCACGCCTGCCACTTCCACGAAACGCATGACAACGCCTCCAAAATGAAATCCCCGGTTTACTAGACCCAGGGGAACCTCGGCAATAGACGCGCAACTCCGGGAAATGACGGGCGACGGAGTGGCATGCGTGAGAGTGGGAGGCTGTGCAAGAGGAAGGGGTGAGCCTTGTACTCACGCCTGCTACTTCCACGAAACACATCACCACGCGGCCAAAACGGATTCCCGGGTGCACAAGATAGTCCCAGGGGAGTTAAGGGGTAGGCGCGCACCTCCTGCCAAATCACGGGAGCCGTAGATGCACAACTGCCAGTGAGAGGCTGTGCACTGTGAGGCACATGTGCTAAAGAAGGCGGTGAGTCTTGTACTCACGCCTGCCACTTCCACGAAACACATCACCACGCGGCTAAAATGGATTCCCGCGTGCACTAGATAGTCCCAGGGGAATTGGGGGGTGGGCGCGCACCTCCTGCAAGTCACGGGAGCCGTGGTTGCACGCCTCCGAGTGAGAGGCTATGCACTATGAGGCACATGTGCTAAAGTAGGCGGTGAGCCTTGTACTCACGCCTGCCACTTCCACGAAACGCATGACAACGCCTCCAAAATGAAATCCCAGGTACACTAGTCCCAGGGGAACCTCGGCAATAGACGCGCAACTCCGGGAAATCACGGGCGACGGAGTGGCATGCGTGAGAGTGGGAGGCTGTGCAAGAGGAAGGGGTGAGCCTTCTACTCACGCCTGCTACTTCCACGAAAGACATCACCACGCGGCCAAAACGGATTCCCGGGTGCACAAGATAGTCCCAGGGGAGATGGAGAGTAGGCGCGCACCTCCTGCCAAATCACGGGAGCCGTAGTGGCACGCCTGCCAGTGAGAGGCTGTGCACTGTGAGGCACATGTGCTAAAGAAGGCGGTGAGTCTTGTACTCACGCCTGCCACTTCCACGAAACACATCACCACGCGGCTAAAATGGATTCCCGCGTGCACTAGATAGTCCCAGGGGAATTGGGGGTGGGCGCGCACCTCCTGCAAGTCACGGGAGCCGTGGTGGCACGCCTCCGAGTGAGAGGCTGTGCACTATGAGGCACATGTGCTAAAGAAGGCGGTGAGCCTTGTACTCACGCCTGCCACTTCCACGAAACGCATGACAACGCCTCCAAAATAAAATCCCAGGTACACTAGTCCCAGGGGAACCTCGGCAATAGACGCGCAACTCCGGGAAATCACGGGCGACGGAGTGACATGGGTGAGAGTGGGAGGCTGTGCAAGAGGAAGGGGTGAGCCTTCTACTCACGCCTGCTACTTCCACGAAAGACATCACCACGCGGCCAAAACGGATTCCCGGGTGCACAAGATAGTCCCAGGGGAGATGGAGAGTAGGCGCGCACCTCCTGCCAAATCACGGGAGCCGTAGTGGCACGCCTGCCAGTGAGAGGCTCTGCACTGTGAAGCACATGTCCTAAAGAAGGCGGGAAGCCTTGTACTCACGCCTGCCACTTCCACGAAACGCATGACAACGCCTCCAAAATGAAATCCCCGGTTTACTAGACCCAGGGGAACCTCGGCAATAGACGCGCAACTCCGGGAAATGACGGGCGACGGAGTGGCATGCGTGAGAGTGGGAGGCTGTGCAAGAGGAAGGGGTGAGCCTTGTACTCACGCCTGCTACTTCCACGAAACACATCACCACGCGGCCAAAACGGATTCCCGGGTGCACAAGATAGTCCCAGGGGAGTTAAGGGGTAGGCGCGCACCTCCTGCCAAATCACGGGAGCCGTAGATGCACAACTGCCAGTGAGAGGCTGTGCACTGTGAGGCACATGTGCTAAAGAAGGCGGTGAGTCTTGTACTCACGCCTGCCACTTCCACGAAACACATCACCACGCGGCTAAAATGGATTCCCGCGTGCACTAGATAGTCCCAGGGGAATTGGGGGCTGGGCGCGCACCTCCTGCAAGTCACGGGAGCCGTGGTTGCACGCCTCCGAGTGAGAGGCTATGCACTATGAGGCACATGTGCTAAAGTAGGCGGTGAGCCTTGTACTCACGCCTGCCACTTCCACGAAACGCATGACAACGCCTCCAAAATGAAATCCCAGGTACACTAGTCCCAGGGGAACCTCGGCAATAGACGCGCAACTCCGGGAAATCACGGGCGACGGAGTGGCATGCGTGAGAGTGGGAGGCTGTGCAAGAGGAAGGGGTGAGCCTTCTACTCACGCCTGCTACTTCCACGAAAGACATCACCACGCGGCCAAAACGGATTCCCGGGTGCACAAGATAGTCCCAGGGGAGATGGAGAGTAGGCGCGCACCTCCTGCCAAATCACGGGAGCCGTAGTGGCACGCCTGCCAGTGAGAGGCTGTGCACTGTGAGGCACATGTGCTAAAGAAGGCGGTGAGTCTTGTACTCACGCCTGCCACTTCCACGAAACACATCACCACGCGGCTAAAATGGATTCCCGCGTGCACTAGATAGTCCCAGGGGAATTGGGGGTGGGCGCGCACCTCCTGCAAGTCACGGGAGCCGTGGTGGCACGCCTCCGAGTGAGAGGCTGTGCACTATGAGGCACATGTGCTAAAGAAGGCGGTGAGCCTTGTACTCACGCCTGCCACTTCCACGAAACGCATGACAACGCCTCCAAAATAAAATCCCAGGTACACTAGTCCCAGGGGAACCTCGGCAATAGACGCGCAACTCCGGGAAATCACGGGCGACGGAGTGACATGGGTGAGAGTGGGAGGCTGTGCAAGAGGAAGGGGTGAGCCTTCTACTCACGCCTGCTACTTCCACGAAAGACATCACCACGCGGCCAAAACGGATTCCCGGGTGCACAAGATAGTCCCAGGGGAGATGGAGAGTAGGCGCGCACCTCCTGCCAAATCACGGGAGCCGTAGTGGCACGCCTGCCAGTGAGAGGCTCTGCACTGTGAAGCACATGTCCTAAAGAAGGCGGGAAGCCTTGTACTCACGCCTGCCACTTCCACGAAACGCATGACAACGCCTCCAAAATGAAATCCCCGGTTTACTAGACCCAGGGGAACCTCGGCAATAGACGCGCAACTCCGGGAAATGACGGGCGACGGAGTGGCATGCGTGAGAGTGGGAGGCTGTGCAAGAGGAAGGGGTGAGCCTTGTACTCACGCCTGCTACTTCCACGAAACACATCACCACGCGGCCAAAACGGATTCCCGGGTGCACAAGATAGTCCCAGGGGAGTTAAGGGGTAGGCGCGCACCTCCTGCCAAATCACGGGAGCCGTAGATGCACAACTGCCAGTGAGAGGCTGTGCACTGTGAGGCACATGTGCTAAAGAAGGCGGTGAGTCTTGTACTCACGCCTGCCACTTCCACGAAACACATCACCACGCGGCTAAAATGGATTCCCGCGTGCACTAGATAGTCCCAGGGGAATTGGGGGGTGGGCGCGCACCTCCTGCAAGTCACGGGAGCCGTGGTTGCACGCCTCCGAGTGAGAGGCTATGCACTATGAGGCACATGTGCTAAAGTAGGCGGTGAGCCTTGTACTCACGCCTGCCACTTCCACGAAACGCATGACAACGCCTCCAAAATGAAATCCCAGGTACACTAGTCCCAGGGGGAACCTCGGCAATAGACGCGCAACTCCGGGAAATCACGGGCGACGGAGTGGCATGCGTGAGAGTGGGAGGCTGTGCAAGAGGAAGGGGTGAGCCTTCTACTCACGCCTGCTACTTCCACGAAAGACATCACCACGCGGCCAAAACGGATTCCCGGGTGCACAAGATAGTCCCAGGGGAGATGGAGAGTAGGCGCGCACCTCCTGCCAAATCACGGGAGCCGTAGTGGCACGCCTGCCAGTGAGAGGCTGTGCACTGTGAGGCACATGTGCTAAAGAAGGCGGTGAGTCTTGTACTCACGCCTGCCACTTCCACGAAACACATCACCACGCGGCTAAAATGGATTCCCGCGTGCACTAGATAGTCCCAGGGGAATTGGGGGTGGGCGCGCACCTCCTGCAAGTCACGGGAGCCGTGGTGGCACGCCTCCGAGTGAGAGGCTGTGCACTATGAGGCACATGTGCTAAAGAAGGCGGTGAGCCTTGTACTCACGCCTGCCACTTCCACGAAACGCATGACAACGCCTCCAAAATAAAATCCCAGGTACACTAGTCCCAGGGGAACCTCGGCAATAGACGCGCAACTCCGGGAAATCACGGGCGACGGAGTGACATGGGTGAGAGTGGGAGGCTGTGCAAGAGGAAGGGGTGAGCCTTCTACTCACGCCTGCTACTTCCACGAAAGACATCACCACGCGGCCAAAACGGATTCCCGGGTGCACAAGATAGTCCCAGGGGAGATGGAGAGTAGGCGCGCACCTCCTGCCAAATCACGGGAGCCGTAGTGGCACGCCTGCCAGTGAGAGGCTCTGCACTGTGAAGCACATGTCCTAAAGAAGGCGGGAAGCCTTGTACTCACGCCTGCCACTTCCACGAAACGCATGACAACGCCTCCAAAATGAAATCCCCGGTTTACTAGACCCAGGGGAACCTCGGCAATAGACGCGCAACTCCGGGAAATGACGGGCGACGGAGTGGCATGCGTGAGAGTGGGAGGCTGTGCAAGAGGAAGGGGTGAGCCTTGTACTCACGCCTGCTACTTCCACGAAACACATCACCACGCGGCCAAAACGGATTCCCGGGTGCACAAGATAGTCCCAGGGGAGTTAAGGGGTAGGCGCGCACCTCCTGCCAAATCACGGGAGCCGTAGATGCACAACTGCCAGTGAGAGGCTGTGCACTGTGAGGCACATGTGCTAAAGAAGGCGGTGAGTCTTGTACTCACGCCTGCCACTTCCACGAAACACATCACCACGCGGCTAAAATGGATTCCCGCGTGCACTAGATAGTCCCAGGGGAATTGGGGGGTGGGCGCGCACCTCCTGCAAGTCACGGGAGCCGTGGTTGCACGCCTCCGAGTGAGAGGCTATGCACTATGAGGCACATGTGCTAAAGTAGGCGGTGAGCCTTGTACTCACGCCTGCCACTTCCACGAAACGCATGACAACGCCTCCAAAATGAAATCCCAGGTACACTAGTCCCAGGGGGAACCTCGGCAATAGACGCGCAACTCCGGGAAATCACGGGCGACGGAGTGGCATGCGTGAGAGTGGGAGGCTGTGCAAGAGGAAGGGGTGAGCCTTCTACTCACGCCTGCTACTTCCACGAAAGACATCACCACGCGGCCAAAACGGATTCCCGGGTGCACAAGATAGTCCCAGGGGAGATGGAGAGTAGGCGCGCACCTCCTGCCAAATCACGGGAGCCGTAGTGGCACGCCTGCCAGTGAGAGGCTGTGCACTGTGAGGCACATGTGCTAAAGAAGGCGGTGAGTCTTGTACTCACGCCTGCCACTTCCACGAAACACATCACCACGCGGCTAAAATGGATTCCCGCGTGCACTAGATAGTCCCAGGGGAATTGGGGGTGGGCGCGCACCTCCTGCAAGTCACGGGAGCCGTGGTGGCACGCCTCCGAGTGAGAGGCTGTGCACTATGAGGCACATGTGCTAAAGAAGGCGGTGAGCCTTGTACTCACGCCTGCCACTTCCACGAAACGCATGACAACGCCTCCAAAATAAAATCCCAGGTACACTAGTCCCAGGGGAACCTCGGCAATAGACGCGCAACTCCGGGAAATCACGGGCGACGGAGTGACATGGGTGAGAGTGGGAGGCTGTGCAAGAGGAAGGGGTGAGCCTTCTACTCACGCCTGCTACTTCCACGAAAGACATCACCACGCGGCCAAAACGGATTCCCGGGTGCACAAGATAGTCCCAGGGGAGATGGAGAGTAGGCGCGCACCTCCTGCCAAATCACGGGAGCCGTAGTGGCACGCCTGCCAGTGAGAGGCTCTGCACTGTGAAGCACATGTCCTAAAGAAGGCGGGAAGCCTTGTACTCACGCCTGCCACTTCCACGAAACGCATGACAACGCCTCCAAAATGAAATCCCCGGTTTACTAGACCCAGGGGAACCTCGGCAATAGACGCGCAACTCCGGGAAATGACGGGCGACGGAGTGGCATGCGTGAGAGTGGGAGGCTGTGCAAGAGGAAGGGGTGAGCCTTGTACTCACGCCTGCTACTTCCACGAAACACATCACCACGCGGCCAAAACGGATTCCCGGGTGCACAAGATAGTCCCAGGGGAGTTAAGGGGTAGGCGCGCACCTCCTGCCAAATCACGGGAGCCGTAGATGCACAACTGCCAGTGAGAGGCTGTGCACTGTGAGGCACATGTGCTAAAGAAGGCGGTGAGTCTTGTACTCACGCCTGCCACTTCCACGAAACACATCACCACGCGGCTAAAATGGATTCCCGCGTGCACTAGATAGTCCCAGGGGAATTGGGGGATGGGCGCGCACCTCCTGCAAGTCACGGGAGCCGTGGTTGCACGCCTCCGAGTGAGAGGCTATGCACTATGAGGCACATGTGCTAAAGTAGGCGGTGAGCCTTGTACTCACGCCTGCCACTTCCACGAAACGCATGACAACGCCTCCAAAATGAAATCCCAGGTACACTAGTCCCAGGGGAACCTCGGCAATAGACGCGCAACTCCGGGAAATCACGGGCGACGGAGTGGCATGCGTGAGAGTGGGAGGCTGTGCAAGAGGAAGGGGTGAGCCTTCTACTCACGCCTGCTACTTCCACGAAAGACATCACCACGCGGCCAAAACGGATTCCCGGGTGCACAAGATAGTCCCAGGGGAGATGGAGAGTAGGCGCGCACCTCCTGCCAAATCACGGGAGCCGTAGTGGCACGCCTGCCAGTGAGAGGCTGTGCACTGTGAGGCACATGTGCTAAAGAAGGCGGTGAGTCTTGTACTCACGCCTGCCACTTCCACGAAACACATCACCACGCGGCTAAAATGGATTCCCGCGTGCACTAGATAGTCCCAGGGGAATTGGGGGTGGGCGCGCACCTCCTGCAAGTCACGGGAGCCGTGGTGGCACGCCTCCGAGTGAGAGGCTGTGCACTATGAGGCACATGTGCTAAAGAAGGCGGTGAGCCTTGTACTCACGCCTGCCACTTCCACGAAACGCATGACAACGCCTCCAAAATAAAATCCCAGGTACACTAGTCCCAGGGGAACCTCGGCAATAGACGCGCAACTCCGGGAAATCACGGGCGACGGAGTGACATGGGTGAGAGTGGGAGGCTGTGCAAGAGGAAGGGGTGAGCCTTCTACTCACGCCTGCTACTTCCACGAAAGACATCACCACGCGGCCAAAACGGATTCCCGGGTGCACAAGATAGTCCCAGGGGAGATGGAGAGTAGGCGCGCACCTCCTGCCAAATCACGGGAGCCGTAGTGGCACGCCTGCCAGTGAGAGGCTCTGCACTGTGAAGCACATGTCCTAAAGAAGGCGGGAAGCCTTGTACTCACGCCTGCCACTTCCACGAAACGCATGACAACGCCTCCAAAATGAAATCCCCGGTTTACTAGACCCAGGGGAACCTTGGCAATAGACGCGCAACTCCGGGAAATGACGGGCGACGGAGTGGCATGCGTGAGAGTGGGAGGCTGTGCAAGAGGAAGGGGTGAGCCTTGTACTCACGCCTGCTACTTCCACGAAACACATCACCACGCGGCCAAAACGGATTCCCGGGTGCACAAGATAGTCCCAGGGGAGTTAAGGGGTAGGCGCGCACCTCCTGCCAAATCACGGGAGCCGTAGATGCACAACTGCCAGTGAGAGGCTGTGCACTGTGAGGCACATGTGCTAAAGAAGGCGGTGAGTCTTGTACTCACGCCTGCCACTTCCACGAAACACATCACCACGCGGCTAAAATGGATTCCCGCGTGCACTAGATAGTCCCAGGGGAATTGGGGGGTGGGCGCGCACCTCCTGCAAGTCACGGGAGCCGTGGTTGCACGCCTCCGAGTGAGAGGCTATGCACTATGAGGCACATGTGCTAAAGTAGGCGGTGAGCCTTGTACTCACGCCTGCCACTTCCACGAAACGCATGACAACGCCTCCAAAATGAAATCCCAGGTACACTAGTCCCAGGGGAACCTCGGCAATAGACGCGCAACTCCGGGAAATCACGGGCGACGGAGTGGCATGCGTGAGAGTGGGAGGCTGTGCAAGAGGAAGGGGTGAGCCCTCTACTCACGCCTGCTACTTCCACGAAAGACATCACCACGCGGCCAAAACGGATTCCCGGGTGCACAAGATAGTCCCAGGGGAGATGGAGAGTAGGCGCGCACCTCCTGCCAAATCACGGGAGCCGTAGTGGCACGCCTGCCAGTGAGAGGCTGTGCACTGTGAGGCACATGTGCTAAAGAAGGCGGTGAGTCTTGTACTCACGCCTGCCACTTCCACGAAACACATCACCACGCGGCTAAAATGGATTCCCGCGTGCACTAGATAGTCCCAGGGGAATTGGGGGTGGGCGCGCACCTCCTGCAAGTCACGGGAGCCGTGGTGGCACGCCTCCGAGTGAGAGGCTGTGCACTATGAGGCACATGTGCTAAAGAAGGCGGTGAGCCTTGTACTCACGCCTGCCACTTCCACGAAACGCATGACAACGCCTCCAAAATAAAATCCCAGGTACACTAGTCCCAGGGGAACCTCGGCAATAGACGCGCAACTCCGGGAAATCACGGGCGACGGAGTGACATGGGTGAGAGTGGGAGGCTGTGCAAGAGGAAGGGGTGAGCCTTCTACTCACGCCTGCTACTTCCACGAAAGACATCACCACGCGGCCAAAACGGATTCCCGGGTGCACAAGATAGTCCCAGGGGAGATGGAGAGTAGGCGCGCACCTCCTGCCAAATCACGGGAGCCGTAGTGGCACGCCTGCCAGTGAGAGGCTCTGCACTGTGAAGCACATGTCCTAAAGAAGGCGGGAAGCCTTGTACTCACGCCTGCCACTTCCACGAAACGCATGACAACGCCTCCAAAATGAAATCCCCGGTTTACTAGACCCAGGGGAACCTCGGCAATAGACGCGCAACTCCGGGAAATGACGGGCGACGGAGTGGCATGCGTGAGAGTGGGAGGCTGTGCAAGAGGAAGGGGTGAGCCTTGTACTCACGCCTGCTACTTCCACGAAACACATCACCACGCGGCCAAAACGGATTCCCGGGTGCACAAGATAGTCCCAGGGGAGTTAAGGGGTAGGCGCGCACCTCCTGCCAAATCACGGGAGCCGTAGATGCACAACTGCCAGTGAGAGGCTGTGCACTGTGAGGCACATGTGCTAAAGAAGGCGGTGAGTCTTGTACTCACGCCTGCCACTTCCACGAAACACATCACCACGCGGCTAAAATGGATTCCCGCGTGCACTAGATAGTCCCAGGGGAATTGGGGGGTGGGCGCGCACCTCCTGCAAGTCACGGGAGCCGTGGTTGCACGCCTCCGAGTGAGAGGCTATGCACTATGAGGCACATGTGCTAAAGTAGGCGGTGAGCCTTGTACTCACGCCTGCCACTTCCACGAAACGCATGACAACGCCTCCAAAATGAAATCCCAGGTACACTAGTCCCAGGGGAACCTCGGCAATAGACGCGCAACTCCGGGAAATCACGGGCGACGGAGTGGCATGCGTGAGAGTGGGAGGCTGTGCAAGAGGAAGGGGTGAGCCTTCTACTCACGCCTGCTACTTCCACGAAAGACATCACCACGCGGCCAAAACGGATTCCCGGGTGCACAAGATAGTCCCAGGGGAGATGGAGAGTAGGCGCGCACCTCCTGCCAAATCACGGGAGCCGTAGTGGCACGCCTGCCAGTGAGAGGCTGTGCACTGTGAGGCACATGTGCTAAAGAAGGCGGTGAGTCTTGTACTCACGCCTGCCACTTCCACGAAACACATCACCACGCGGCTAAAATGGATTCCCGCGTGCACTAGATAGTCCCAGGGGAATTGGGGGTGGGCGCGCACCTCCTGCAAGTCACGGGAGCCGTGGTGGCACGCCTCCGAGTGAGAGGCTGTGCACTATGAGGCACATGTGCTAAAGAAGGCGGTGAGCCTTGTACTCACGCCTGCCACTTCCACGAAACGCATGACAACGCCTCCAAAATAAAATCCCAGGTACACTAGTCCCAGGGGAACCTCGGCAATAGACGCGCAACTCCGGGAAATCACGGGCGACGGAGTGACATGGGTGAGAGTGGGAGGCTGTGCAAGAGGAAGGGGTGAGCCTTCTACTCACGCCTGCTACTTCCACGAAAGACATCACCACGCGGCCAAAACGGATTCCCGGGTGCACAAGATAGTCCCAGGGGAGATGGAGAGTAGGCGCGCACCTCCTGCCAAATCACGGGAGCCGTAGTGGCACGCCTGCCAGTGAGAGGCTCTGCACTGTGAAGCACATGTCCTAAAGAAGGCGGGAAGCCTTGTACTCACGCCTGCCACTTCCACGAAACGCATGACAACGCCTCCAAAATGAAATCCCCGGTTTACTAGACCCAGGGGAACCTCGGCAATAGACGCGCAACTCCGGGAAATGACGGGCGACGGAGTGGCATGCGTGAGAGTGGGAGGCTGTGCAAGAGGAAGGGGTGAGCCTTGTACTCACGCCTGCTACTTCCACGAAACACATCACCACGCGGCCAAAACGGATTCCCGGGTGCACAAGATAGTCCCAGGGGAGTTAAGGGGTAGGCGCGCACCTCCTGCCAAATCACGGGAGCCGTAGATGCACAACTGCCAGTGAGAGGCTGTGCACTGTGAGGCACATGTGCTAAAGAAGGCGGTGAGTCTTGTACTCACGCCTGCCACTTCCACGAAACACATCACCACGCGGCTAAAATGGATTCCCGCGTGCACTAGATAGTCCCAGGGGAATTGGGGGGTGGGCGCGCACCTCCTGCAAGTCACGGGAGCCGTGGTTGCACGCCTCCGAGTGAGAGGCTATGCACTATGAGGCACATGTGCTAAAGTAGGCGGTGAGCCTTGTACTCACGCCTGCCACTTCCACGAAACGCATGACAACGCCTCCAAAATGAAATCCCAGGTACACTAGTCCCAGGGGAACCTCGGCAATAGACGCGCAACTCCGGGAAATCACGGGCGACGGAGTGGCATGCGTGAGAGTGGGAGGCTGTGCAAGAGGAAGGGGTGAGCCTTCTACTCACGCCTGCTACTTCCACGAAAGACATCACCACGCGGCCAAAACGGATTCCCGGGTGCACAAGATAGTCCCAGGGGAGATGGAGAGTAGGCGCGCACCTCCTGCCAAATCACGGGAGCCGTAGTGGCACGCCTGCCAGTGAGAGGCTGTGCACTGTGAGGCACATGTGCTAAAGAAGGCGGTGAGTCTTGTACTCACGCCTGCCACTTCCACGAAACACATCACCACGCGGCTAAAATGGATTCCCGCGTGCACTAGATAGTCCCAGGGGAATTGGGGGTGGGCGCGCACCTCCTGCAAGTCACGGGAGCCGTGGTGGCACGCCTCCGAGTGAGAGGCTGTGCACTATGAGGCACATGTGCTAAAGAAGGCGGTGAGCCTTGTACTCACGCCTGCCACTTCCACGAAACGCATGACAACGCCTCCAAAATAAAATCCCAGGTACACTAGTCCCAGGGGAACCTCGGCAATAGACGCGCAACTCCGGGAAATCACGGGCGACGGAGTGACATGGGTGAGAGTGGGAGGCTGTGCAAGAGGAAGGGGTGAGCCTTCTACTCACGCCTGCTACTTCCACGAAAGACATCACCACGCGGCCAAAACGGATTCCCGGGTGCACAAGATAGTCCCAGGGGAGATGGAGAGTAGGCGCGCACCTCCTGCCAAATCACGGGAGCCGTAGTGGCACGCCTGCCAGTGAGAGGCTCTGCACTGTGAAGCACATGTCCTAAAGAAGGCGGGAAGCCTTGTACTCACGCCTGCCACTTCCACGAAACGCATGAAAACGCCTCCAAAATGAAATCCCCGGTTTACTAGACCCAGGGGAACCTCGGCAATAGACGCGCAACTCCGGGAAATGACGGGCGACGGAGTGGCATGCGTGAGAGTGGGAGGCTGTGCAAGAGGAAGGGGTGAGCCTTGTACTCACGCCTGCTACTTCCACGAAACACATCACCACGCGGCCAAAACGGATTCCCGGGTGCACAAGATAGTCCCAGGGGAGTTAAGGGGTAGGCGCGCACCTCCTGCCAAATCACGGGAGCCGTAGATGCACAACTGCCAGTGAGAGGCTGTGCACTGTGAGGCACATGTGCTAAAGAAGGCGGTGAGTCTTGTACTCACGCCTGCCACTTCCACGAAACACATCACCACGCGGCTAAAATGGATTCCCGCGTGCACTAGATAGTCCCAGGGGAATTGGGGGGTGGGCGCGCACCTCCTGCAAGTCACGGGAGCCGTGGTTGCACGCCTCCGAGTGAGAGGCTATGCACTATGAGGCACATGTGCTAAAGTAGGCGGTGAGCCTTGTACTCACGCCTGCCACTTCCACGAAACGCATGACAACGCCTCCAAAATGAAATCCCAGGTACACTAGTCCCAGGGGAACCTCGGCAATAGACGCGCAACTCCGGGAAATCACGGGCGACGGAGTGGCATGCGTGAGAGTGGGAGGCTGTGCAAGAGGAAGGGGTGAGCCTTCTACTCACGCCTGCTACTTCCACGAAAGACATCACCACGCGGCCAAAACGGATTCCCGGGTGCACAAGATAGTCCCAGGGGAGATGGAGAGTAGGCGCGCACCTCCTGCCAAATCACGGGAGCCGTAGTGGCACGCCTGCCAGTGAGAGGCTGTGCACTGTGAGGCACATGTGCTAAAGAAGGCGGTGAGTCTTGTACTCACGCCTGCCACTTCCACGAAACACATCACCACGCGGCTAAAATGGATTCCCGCGTGCACTAGATAGTCCCAGGGGAATTGGGGGTGGGCGCGCACCTCCTGCAAGTCACGGGAGCCGTGGTGGCACGCCTCCGAGTGAGAGGCTGTGCACTATGAGGCACATGTGCTAAAGAAGGCGGTGAGCCTTGTACTCACGCCTGCCACTTCCACGAAACGCATGACAACGCCTCCAAAATAAAATCCCAGGTACACTAGTCCCAGGGGAACCTCGGCAATAGACGCGCAACTCCGGGAAATCACGGGCGACGGAGTGACATGGGTGAGAGTGGGAGGCTGTGCAAGAGGAAGGGGTGAGCCTTCTACTCACGCCTGCTACTTCCACGAAAGACATCACCACGCGGCCAAAACGGATTCCCGGGTGCACAAGATAGTCCCAGGGGAGATGGAGAGTAGGCGCGCACCTCCTGCCAAATCACGGGAGCCGTAGTGGCACGCCTGCCAGTGAGAGGCTCTGCACTGTGAAGCACATGTCCTAAAGAAGGCGGGAAGCCTTGTACTCACGCCTGCCACTTCCACGAAACGCATGACAACGCCTCCAAAATGAAATCCCCGATTTACTAGACCCAGGGGAACCTCGGCAATAGACGCGCAACTCCGGGAAATGACGGGCGACGGAGTGGCATGCGTGAGAGTGGGAGGCTGTGCAAGAGGAAGGGGTGAGCCTTGTACTCACGCCTGCTACTTCCACGAAACACATCACCACGCGGCCAAAACGGATTCCCGGGTGCACAAGATAGTCCCAGGGGAGTTAAGGGGTAGGCGCGCACCTCCTGCCAAATCACGGGAGCCGTAGATGCACAACTGCCAGTGAGAGGCTGTGCACTGTGAGGCACATGTGCTAAAGAAGGCGGTGAGTCTTGTACTCACGCCTGCCACTTCCACGAAACACATCACCACGCGGCTAAAATGGATTCCCGCGTGCACTAGATAGTCCCAGGGGAATTGGGGGGTGGGCGCGCACCTCCTGCAAGTCACGGGAGCCGTGGTTGCACGCCTCCGAGTGAGAGGCTATGCACTATGAGGCACATGTGCTAAAGTAGGCGGTGAGCCTTGTACTCACGCCTGCCACTTCCACGAAACGCATGACAACGCCTCCAAAATGAAATCCCAGGTACACTAGTCCCAGGGGAACCTCGGCAATAGACGCGCAACTCCGGGAAATCACGGGCGACGGAGTGGCATGCGTGAGAGTGGGAGGCTGTGCAAGAGGAAGGGGTGAGCCTTCTACTCACGCCTGCTACTTCCACGAAAGACATCACCACGCGGCCAAAACGGATTCCCGGGTGCACAAGATAGTCCCAGGGGAGATGGAGAGTAGGCGCGCACCTCCTGCCAAATCACGGGAGCCGTAGTGGCACGCCTGCCAGTGAGAGGCTGTGCACTGTGAGGCACATGTGCTAAAGAAGGCGGTGAGTCTTGTACTCACGCCTGCCACTTCCACGAAACACATCACCACGCGGCTAAAATGGATTCCCGCGTGCACTAGATAGTCCCAGGGGAATTGGGGGTGGGCGCGCACCTCCTGCAAGTCACGGGAGCCGTGGTGGCACGCCTCCGAGTGAGAGGCTGTGCACTATGAGGCACATGTGCTAAAGAAGGCGGTGAGCCTTGTACTCACGCCTGCCACTTCCACGAAACGCATGACAACGCCTCCAAAATAAAATCCCAGGTACACTAGTCCCAGGGGAACCTCGGCAATAGACGCGCAACTCCGGGAAATCACGGGCGACGGAGTGACATGGGTGAGAGTGGGAGGCTGTGCAAGAGGAAGGGGTGAGCCTTCTACTCACGCCTGCTACTTCCACGAAAGACATCACCACGCGGCCAAAACGGATTCCCGGGTGCACAAGATAGTCCCAGGGGAGATGGAGAGTAGGCGCGCACCTCCTGCCAAATCACGGGAGCCGTAGTGGCACGCCTGCCAGTGAGAGGCTCTGCACTGTGAAGCACATGTCCTAAAGAAGGCGGGAAGCCTTGTACTCACGCCTGCCACTTCCACGAAACGCATGACAACGCCTCCAAAATGAAATCCCCGGTTTACTAGACCCAGGGGAACCTCGGCAATAGACGCGCAACTCCGGGAAATGACGGGCGACGGAGTGGCATGCGTGAGAGTGGGAGGCTGTGCAAGAGGAAGGGGTGAGCCTTGTACTCACGCCTGCTACTTCCACGAAACACATCACCACGCGGCCAAAACGGATTCCCGGGTGCACAAGATAGTCCCAGGGGAGTTAAGGGGTAGGCGCGCACCTCCTGCCAAATCACGGGAGCCGTAGATGCACAACTGCCAGTGAGAGGCTGTGCACTGTGAGGCACATGTGCTAAAGAAGGCGGTGAGTCTTGTACTCACGCCTGCCACTTCCACGAAACACATCACCACGCGGCTAAAATGGATTCCCGCGTGCACTAGATAGTCCCAGGGGAATTGGGGGGTGGGCGCGCACCTCCTGCAAGTCACGGGAGCCGTGGTTGCACGCCTCCGAGTGAGAGGCTATGCACTATGAGGCACATGTGCTAAAGTAGGCGGTGAGCCTTGTACTCACGCCTGCCACTTCCACGAAACGCATGACAACGCCTCCAAAATGAAATCCCAGGTACACTAGTCCCAGGGGAACCTCGGCAATAGACGCGCAACTCCGGGAAATCACGGGCGACGGAGTGGCATGCGTGAGAGTGGGAGGCTGTGCAACAGGAAGGGGTGAGCCTTCTACTCACGCCTGCTACTTCCACGAAAGACATCACCACGCGGCCAAAACGGATTCCCGGGTGCACAAGATAGTCCCAGGGGAGATGGAGAGTAGGCGCGCACCTCCTGCCAAATCACGGGAGCCGTAGTGGCACGCCTGCCAGTGAGAGGCTGTGCACTGTGAGGCACATGTGCTAAAGAAGGCGGTGAGTCTTGTACTCACGCCTGCCACTTCCACGAAACACATCACCACGCGGCTAAAATGGATTCCCGCGTGCACTAGATAGTCCCAGGGGAATTGGGGGTGGGCGCGCACCTCCTGCAAGTCACGGGAGCCGTGGTGGCACGCCTCCGAGTGAGAGGCTGTGCACTATGAGGCACATGTGCTAAAGAAGGCGGTGAGCCTTGTACTCACGCCTGCCACTTCCACGAAACGCATGACAACGCCTCCAAAATAAAATCCCAGGTACACTAGTCCCAGGGGAACCTCGGCAATAGACGCGCAACTCCGGGAAATCACGGGCGACGGAGTGACATGGGTGAGAGTGGGAGGCTGTGCAAGAGGAAGGGGTGAGCTTTCTACTCACGCCTGCTACTTCCACGAAAGACATCACCACGCGGCCAAAACGGATTCCCGGGTGCACAAGATAGTCCCAGGGGAGATGGAGAGTAGGCGCGCACCTCCTGCCAAATCACGGGAGCCGTAGTGGCACGCCTGCCAGTGAGAGGCTCTGCAATGTGAAGGACATGTCCTAAAGAAGGCGGGAAGCCTTGTACTCACGCCTGCCACTTCCACGAAACGCATGACAACGCCTCCAAAATGAAATCCCCGGTTTACTAGACCCAGGGGAACCTCGGCAATAGACGCGCAACTCCGGGAAATGACGGGCGACGGAGTGGCATGCGTGAGAGTGGGAGGCTGTGCAAGAGGAAGGGGTGAGCCTTGTACTCACGCCTGCTACTTCCACGAAACACATCACCACGCGGCCAAAACGGATTCCCGGGTGCACAAGATAGTCCCAGGGGAGTTAAGGGGTAGGCGCGCACCTCCTGCCAAATCACGGGAGCCGTAGATGCACAACTGCCAGTGAGAGGCTGTGCACTGTGAGGCACATGTGCTAAAGAAGGCGGTGAGTCTTGTACTCACGCCTGCCACTTCCACGAAACACATCACCACGCGGCTAAAATGGATTCCCGCGTGCACTAGATAGTCCCAGGGGAATTGGGGGGTGGGCGCGCACCTCCTGCAAGTCACGGGAGCCGTGGTTGCACGCCTCCGAGTGAGAGGCTATGCACTATGAGGCACATGTGCTAAAGTAGGCGGTGAGCCTTGTACTCACGCCTGCCACTTCCACGAAACGCATGACAACGCCTCCAAAATGAAATCCCAGGTACACTAGTCCCAGGGGAACCTCGGCAATAGACGCGCAACTCCGGGAAATCACGGGCGACGGAGTGGCATGCGTGAGAGTGGGAGGCTGTGCAAGAGGAAGGGGTGAGCCTTCTACTCACGCCTGCTACTTCCACGAAAGACATCACCACGCGGCCAAAACGGATTCCCGGGTGCACAAGATAGTCCCAGGGGAGATGGAGAGTAGGCGCGCACCTCCTGCCAAATCACGGGAGCCGTAGTGGCACGCCTGCCAGTGAGAGGCTGTGCACTGTGAGGCACATGTGCTAAAGAAGGCGGTGAGTCTTGTACTCACGCCTGCCACTTCCACGAAACACATCACCACGCGGCTAAAATGGATTCCCGCGTGCACTAGATAGTCCCAGGGGAATTGGGGGTGGGCGCGCACCTCCTGCAAGTCACGGGAGCCGTGGTGGCACGCCTCCGAGTGAGAGGCTGTGCACTATGAGGCACATGTGCTAAAGAAGGCGGTGAGCCTTGTACTCACGCCTGCCACTTCCACGAAACGCATGACAACGCCTCCAAAATAAAATCCCAGGTACACTAGTCCCAGGGGAACCTCGGCAATAGACGCGCAACTCCGGGAAATCACGGGCGACGGAGTGACATGGGTGAGAGTGGGAGGCTGTGCAAGAGGAAGGGGTGAGCCTTCTACTCACGCCTGCTACTTCCACGAAAGACATCACCACGCGGCCAAAACGGATTCCCGGGTGCACAAGATAGTCCCAGGGGAGATGGAGAGTAGGCGCGCACCTCCTGCCAAATCACGGGAGCCGTAGTGGCACGCCTGCCAGTGAGAGGCTCTGCACTGTGAAGCACATGTCCTAAAGAAGGCGGGAAGCCTTGTACTCACGCCTGCCACTTCCACGAAACGCATGACAACGCCTCCAAAATGAAATCCCCGGTTTACTAGACCCAGGGGAACCTCGGCAATAGACGCGCAACTCCGGGAAATGACGGGCGACGGAGTGGCATGCGTGAGAGTGGGAGGCTGTGCAAGAGGAAGGGGTGAGCCTTGTACTCACGCCTGCTACTTCCACGAAACACATCACCACGCGGCCAAAACGGATTCCCGGGTGCACAAGATAGTCCCAGGGGAGTTAAGGGGTAGGCGCGCACCTCCTGCCAAATCACGGGAGCCGTAGATGCACAACTGCCAGTGAGAGGCTGTGCACTGTGAGGCACATGTGCTAAAGAAGGCGGTGAGTCTTGTACTCACGCCTGCCACTTCCACGAAACACATCACCACGCGGCTAAAATGGATTCCCGCGTGCACTAGATAGTCCCAGGGGAATTGGGGGGTGGGCGCGCACCTCCTGCAAGTCACGGGAGCCGTGGTTGCACGCCTCCGAGTGAGAGGCTATGCACTATGAGGCACATGTGCTAAAGTAGGCGGTGAGCCTTGTACTCACGCCTGCCACTTCCACGAAACGCATGACAACGCCTCCAAAATGAAATCCCAGGTACACTAGTCCCAGGGGAACCTCGGCAATAGACGCGCAACTCCGGGAAATCACGGGCGACGGAGTGGCATGCGTGAGAGTGGGAGGCTGTGCAAGAGGAAGGGGTGAGCCTTCTACTCACGCCTGCTACTTCCACGAAAGACATCACCACGCGGCCAAAACGGATTCCCGGGTGCACAAGATAGTCCCAGGGGAGATGGAGAGTAGGCGCGCACCTCCTGCCAAATCACGGGAGCCGTAGTGGCACGCCTGCCAGTGAGAGGCTGTGCACTGTGAGGCACATGTGCTAAAGAAGGCGGTGAGTCTTGTACTCACGCCTGCCACTTCCACGAAACACATCACCACGCGGCTAAAATGGATTCCCGCGTGCACTAGATAGTCCCAGGGGAATTGGGGGTGGGCGCGCACCTCCTGCAAGTCACGGGAGCCGTGGTGGCACGCCTCCGAGTGAGAGGCTATGCACTATGAGGCACATGTGCTAAAGTAGGCGGTGAGCCTTGTACTCACGCCTGCCACTTCCACGAAACGCATGACAACGCCTCCAAAATGAAATCCCAGGTACACTAGTCCCAGGGGAACCTCGGCAATAGACGCGCAACTCCGGGAAATCACGGGCGACGGAGTGGCATGCGTGAGAGTGGGAGGCTGTGCAAGAGGAAGGGGTGAGCCTTCTACTCACGCCTGCTACTTCCACGAAAGACATCACCACGCGGCCAAAACGGATTCCCGGGTGCACAAGATAGTCCCAGGGGAGATGGAGAGTAGGCGCGCACCTCCTGCCAAATCACGGGAGCCGTAGTGGCACGCCTGCCAGTGAGAGGCTGTGCACTGTGAGGCACATGTGCTAAAGAAGGCGGTGAGTCTTGTACTCACGCCTGCCACTTCCACGAAACACATCACCACGCGGCTAAAATGGATTCCCGCGTGCACTAGATAGTCCCAGGGGAATTGGGGGGTGGGCGCGCACCTCCTGCAAGTCACGGGAGCCGTGGTTGCACGCCTCCGAGTGAGAGGCTATGCACTATGAGGCACATGTGCTAAAGTAGGCGGTGAGCCTTGTACTCACGCCTGCCACTTCCACGAAACGCATGACAACGCCTCCAAAATGAAATCCCAGGTACACTAGTCCCAGGGGAACCTCGGCAATAGACGCGCAACTCCGGGAAATCACGGGCGACGGAGTGGCATGCGTGAGAGTGGGAGGCTGTGCAAGAGGAAGGGGTGAGCCTTCTACTCACGCCTGCTACTTCCACGAAAGACATCACCACGCGGCCAAAACGGATTCCCGGGTGCACAAGATAGTCCCAGGGGAGATGGAGAGTAGGCGCGCACCTCCTGCCAAATCACGGGAGCCGTAGTGGCACGCCTGCCAGTGAGAGGCTGTGCACTGTGAGGCACATGTGCTAAAGAAGGCGGTGAGTCTTGTACTCACGCCTGCCACTTCCACGAAACACATCACCACGCGGCTAAAATGGATTCCCGCGTGCACTAGATAGTCCCAGGGGAATTGGGGGTGGGCGCGCACCTCCTGCAAGTCACGGGAGCCGTGGTTGCACGCCTCCGAGTGAGAGGCTGTGCACTATGAGGCACATGTGCTAAAGAAGGCGGTGAGCCTTGTACTCACGCCTGCCACTTCCACGAAACGCATGACAACGCCTCCAAAATAAAATCCCAGGTACACTAGTCCCAGGGGAACCTCGGCAATAGACGCGCAACTCCGGGAAATCACGGGCGACGGAGTGACATGGGTGAGAGTGGGAGGCTGTGCAAGAGGAAGGGGTGAGCCTTCTACTCACGCCTGCTACTTCCACGAAAGACATCACCACGCGGCCAAAACGGATTCCCGGGTGCACAAGATAGTCCCAGGGGAGATGGAGAGTAGGCGCGCACCTCCTGCCAAATCACAGGAGCCGTAGTGGCACGCCTGCCAGTGAGAGGCTCTGCACTGTGAAGCACATGTCCTAAAGAAGGCGGGAAGCCTTGTACTCACGCCTGCCACTTCCACGAAACGCATGACAACGCCTCCAAAATGAAATCCCCGGTTTACTAGACCCAGGGGAACCTCGGCAATAGACGCGCAACTCCGGGAAATGACGGGCGACGGAGTGGCATGCGTGAGAGTGGGAGGCTGTGCAAGAGGAAGGGGTGAGCCTTGTACTCACGCCTGCTACTTCCACGAAACACATCACCACGCGGCCAAAACGGATTCCCGGGTGCACAAGATAGTCCCAGGGGAGTTAAGGGGTAGGCGCGCACCTCCTGCCAAATCACGGGAGCCGTAGATGCACAACTGCCAGTGAGAGGCTGTGCACTGTGAGGCACATGTGCTGAAGAAGGCGGTGAGTCTTGTACTCACGCCTGCCACTTCCACGAAACACATCACCACGCGGCTAAAATGGATTCCCGCGTGCACTAGATAGTCCCAGGGGAATTGGGGGGTGGGCGCGCACCTCCTGCAAGTCACGGGAGCCGTGGTTGCACGCCTCCGAGTGAGAGGCTATGCACTATGAGGCACATGTGCTAAAGTAGGCGGTGAGCCTTGTACTCACGCCTGCCACTTCCACGAAACGCATGACAACGCCTCCAAAATGAAATCCCAGGTACACTAGTCCCAGGGGAACCTCGGCAATAGACGCGCAACTCCGGGAAATCACGGGCGACGGAGTGGCATGCGTGAGAGTGGGAGGCTGTGCAAGAGGAAGGGGTGAGCCTTCTACTCACGCCTGCTACTTCCACGAAAGACATCACCACGCGGCCAAAACGGATTCCCGGGTGCACAAGATAGTCCCAGGGGAGATGGAGAGTAGGCGCGCACCTCCTGCCAAATCACGGGAGCCGTAGTGGCACGCCTGCCAGTGAGAGGCTGTGCACTGTGAGGCACATGTGCTAAAGAAGGCGGTGAGTCTTGTACTCACGCCTGCCACTTCCACGAAACACATCACCACGCGGCTAAAATGGATTCCCGCGTGCAATAGATAGTCCCAGGGGAATTGGGGGTGGGCGCGCACCTCCTGCAAGTCACGGGAGCCGTGGTGGCACGCCTCCGAGTGAGAGGCTGTGCACTATGAGGCACATGTGCTAAAGAAGGCGGTGAGCCTTGTACTCACGCCTGCCACTTCCACGAAACGCATGACAACGCCTCCAAAATAAAATCCCAGGTACACTAGTCCCAGGGGAACCTCGGCAATAGACGCGCAACTCCGGGAAATCACGGGCGACGGAGTGACATGGGTGAGAGTGGGAGGCTGTGCAAGAGGAAGGGGTGAGCCTTCTACTCACGCCTGCTACTTCCACGAAAGACATCACCACGCGGCCAAAACGGATTCCCGGGTGCACAAGATAGTCCCAGGGGAGATGGAGAGTAGGCGCGCACCTCCTGCCAAATCACGGGAGCCGTAGTGGCACGCCTGCCAGTGAGAGGCTCTGCACTGTGAAGCACATGTCCTAAAGAAGGCGGGAAGCCTTGTACTCACGCCTGCCACTTCCACGAAACGCATGACAACGCCTCCAAAATGAAATCCCCGGTTTACTAGACCCAGGGGAACCTCGGCAATAGACGCGCAACTCCGGGAAATGACGGGCGACGGAGTGGCATGCGTGAGAGTGGGAGGCTGTGCAAGAGGAAGGGGTGAGCCTTGTACTCACGCCTGCTACTTCCACGAAACACATCACCACGCGGCCAAAACGGATTCCCGGGTGCACAAGATAGTCCCAGGGGAGTTAAGGGGTAGGCGCGCACCTCCTGCCAAATCACGGGAGCCGTAGATGCACAACTGCCAGTGAGAGGCTGTGCACTGTGAGGCACATGTGCTAAAGAAGGCGGTGAGTCTTGTACTCACGCCTGCCACTTCCACGAAACACATCACCACGCGGCTAAAATGGATTCCCGCGTGCACTAGATAGTCCCAGGGGAATCGGGGGGTGGGCGCGCACCTCCTGCAAGTCACGGGAGCCGTGGTTGCACGCCTCCGAGTGAGAGGCTATGCACTATGAGGCACATGTGCTAAAGTAGGCGGTGAGCCTTGTACTCACGCCTGCCACTTCCACGAAACGCATGACAACGCCTCCAAAATGAAATCCCAGGTACACTAGTCCCAGGGGAACCTCGGCAATAGACGCGCAACTCCGGGAAATCACGGGCGACGGAGTGGCATGCGTGAGAGTGGGAGGCTGTGCAAGAGGAAGGGGTGAGCCTTCTACTCACGCCTGCTACTTCCACGAAAGACATCACCACGCGGCCAAAACGGATTCCCGGGTGCACAAGATAGTCCCAGGGGAGATGGAGAGTAGGCGCGCACCTCCTGCCAAATCACGGGAGCCGTAGTGGCACGCCTGCCAGTGAGAGGCTGTGCACTGTGAGGCACATGTGCTAAAGAAGGCGGTGAGTCTTGTACTCACGCCTGCCACTTCCACGAAACACATCACCACGCGGCTAAAATGGATTCCCGCGTGCACTAGATAGTCCCAGGGGAACTGGGGGTGGGCGCGCACCTCCTGCAAGTCACGGGAGCCGTGGTGGCACGCCTCCGAGTGAGAGGCTGTGCACTATGAGGCACATGTGCTAAAGAAGGCGGTGAGCCTTGTACTCACGCCTGCCACTTCCACGAAACGCATGACAACGCCTCCAAAATAAAATCCCAGGTACACTAGTCCCAGGGGAACCTCGGCAATAGACGCGCAACTCCGGGAAATCACGGGCGACGGAGTGACATGGGTGAGAGTGGGAGGCTGTGCAAGAGGAAGGGGTGAGCCTTCTACTCACGCCTGCTACTTCCACGAAAGACATCACCACGCGGCCAAAACGGATTCCCGGGTGCACAAGATAGTCCCAGGGGAGATGGAGAGTAGGCGCGCACCTCCTGCCAAATCACGGGAGCCGTAGTGGCACGCCTGCCAGTGAGAGGCTCTGCACTGTGAAGCACATGTCCTAAAGAAGGCGGGAAGCCTTGTACTCACGCCTGCCACTTCCACGAAACGCATGACAACGCCTCCAAAATGAAATCCCCGGTTTACTAGACCCAGGGGAACCTCGGCAATAGACGCGCAACTCCGGGAAATGACGGGCGACGGAGTGGCATGCGTGAGAGTGGGAGGCTGTGCAAGAGGAAGGGGTGAGCCTTGTACTCACGCCTGCTACTTCCACGAAACACATCACCACGCGGCCAAAACGGATTCCCGGGTGCACAAGATAGTCCCAGGGGAGTTAAGGGGTAGGCGCGCACCTCCTGCCAAATCACGGGAGCCGTAGATGCACAACTGCCAGTGAGAGGCTATGCACTGTGAGGCACATGTGCTAAAGAAGGCGGTGAGTCTTGTACTCACGCCTGCCACTTCCACGAAACACATCACCACGCGGCTAAAATGGATTCCCGCGTGCACTAGATAGTCCCAGGGGAATTGGGGGGTGGGCGCGCACCTCCTGCAAGTCACGGGAGCCGTGGTTGCACGCCTCCGAGTGAGAGGCTATGCACTATGAGGCACATGTGCTAAAGTAGGCGGTGAGCCTTGTACTCACGCCTGCCACTTCCACGAAACGCATGACAACGCCTCCAAAATGAAATCCCAGGTACACTAGTCCCAGGGGAACCTCGGCAATAGACGCGCAACTCCGGGAAATCACGGGCGACGGAGTGGCATGCGTGAGAGTGGGAGGCTGTGCAAGAGGAAGGGGTGAGCCTTCTACTCACGCCTGCTACTTCCACGAAAGACATCACCACGCGGCCAAAACGGATTCCCGGGTGCACAAGATAGTCCCAGGGGAGATGGAGAGTAGGCGCGCACCTCCTGCCAAATCACGGGAGCCGTAGTGGCACGCCTGCCAGTGAGAGGCTGTGCACTGTGAGGCACATGTGCTAAAGAAGGCGGTGAGTCTTGTACTCACGCCTGCCACTTCCACGAAACACATCACCACGCGGCTAAAATGGATTCCCGCGTGCACTAGATAGTCCCAGGGGAATTGGGGGTGGGCGCGCACCTCCTGCAAGTCACGGGAGCCGTGGTGGCACGCCTCCGAGTGAGAGGCTGTGCACTATGAGGCACATGTGCTAAAGAAGGCGGTGAGCCTTGTACTCACGCCTGCCACTTCCACGAAACGCATGACAACGCCTCCAAAATAAAATCCCAGGTACACTAGTCCCAGGGGAACCTCGGCAATAGACGCGCAACTCCGGGAAATCACGGGCGACGGAGTGACATGGGTGAGAGTGGGAGGCTGTGCAAGAGGAAGGGGTGAGCCTTCTACTCACGCCTGCTACTTCCACGAAAGACATCACCACGCGGCCAAAACGGATTCCCGGGTGCACAAGATAGTCCCAGGGGAGATGGAGAGTAGGCGCGCACCTCCTGCCAAATCACGGGAGCCGTAGTGGCACGCCTGCCAGTGAGAGGCTCTGCACTGTGAAGCACATGTCCTAAAGAAGGCGGGAAGCCTTGTACTCACGCCTGCCACTTCCACGAAACGCATGACAACGCCTCCAAAATGAAATCCCCGGTTTACTAGACCCAGGGGAACCTCGGCAATAGACGCGCAACTCCGGGAAATGACGGGCGACGGAGTGGCATGCGTGAGAGTGGGAGGCTGTGCAAGAGGAAGGGGTGAGCCTTGTACTCACGCCTGCTACTTCCACGAAACACATCACCACGCGGCCAAAACGGATTCCCGGGTGCACAAGATAGTCCCAGGGGAGTTAAGGGGTAGGCGCGCACCTCCTGCCAAATCACGGGAGCCGTAGATGCACAACTGCCAGTGAGAGGCTGTGCACTGTGAGGCACATGTGCTAAAGAAGGCGGTGAGTCTTGTACTCACGCCTGCCACTTCCACGAAACACATCACCACGCGGCTAAAATGGATTCCCGCGTGCACTAGATAGTCCCAGGGGAATTGGGGGATGGGCGCGCACCTCCTGCAAGTCACGGGAGCCGTGGTTGCACGCCTCCGAGTGAGAGGCTATGCACTATGAGGCACATGTGCTAAAGTAGGCGGTGAGCCTTGTACTCACGCCTGCCACTTCCACGAAACGCATGACAACGCCTCCAAAATGAAATCCCAGGTACACTAGTCCCAGGGGAACCTCGGCAATAGACGCGCAACTCCGGGAAATCACGGGCGACGGAGTGGCATGCGTGAGAGTGGGAGGCTGTGCAAGAGGAAGGGGTGAGCCTTCTACTCACGCCTGCTACTTCCACGAAAGACATCACCACGCGGCCAAAACGGATTCCCGGGTGCACAAGATAGTCCCAGGGGAGATGGAGAGTAGGCGCGCACCTCCTGCCAAATCACGGGAGCCGTAGTGGCACGCCTGCCAGTGAGAGGCTGTGCACTGTGAGGCACATGTGCTAAAGAAGGCGGTGAGTCTTGTACTCACGCCTGCCACTTCCACGAAACACATCACCACGCGGCTAAAATGGATTCCCGCGTGCACTAGATAGTCCCAGGGGAATTGGGGGTGGGCGCGCACCTCCTGCAAGTCACGGGAGCCGTGGTGGCACGCCTCCGAGTGAGAGGCTGTGCACTATGAGGCACATGTGCTAAAGAAGGCGGTGAGCCTTGTACTCACGCCTGCCACTTCCACGAAACGCATGACAACGCCTCCAAAATAAAATCCCAGGTACACTAGTCCCAGGGGAACCTCGGCAATAGACGCGCAACTCCGGGAAATCACGGGCGACGGAGTGACATGGGTGAGAGTGGGAGGCTGTGCAAGAGGAAGGGGTGAGCCTTCTACTCACGCCTGCTACTTCCACGAAAGACATCACCACGCGGCCAAAACGGATTCCCGGGTGCACAAGATAGTCCCAGGGGAGATGGAGAGTAGGCGCGCACCTCCTGCCAAATCACGGGAGCCGTAGTGGCACGCCTGCCAGTGAGAGGCTCTGCACTGTGAAGCACATGTCCTAAAGAAGGCGGGAAGCCTTGTACTCACGCCTGCCACTTCCACGAAACGCATGACAACGCCTCCAAAATGAAATCCCCGGTTTACTAGACCCAGGGGAACCTCGGCAATAGACGCGCAACTCCGGGAAATGACGGGCGACGGAGTGGCATGCGTGAGAGTGGGAGGCTGTGCAAGAGGAAGGGGTGAGCCTTGTACTCACGCCTGCTACTTCCACGAAACACATCACCACGCGGCCAAAACGGATTCCCGGGTGCACAAGATAGTCCCAGGGGAGTTAAGGGGTAGGCGCGCACCTCCTGCCAAATCACGGGAGCCGTAGATGCACAACTGCCAGTGAGGGGCTGTGCACTGTGAGGCACATGTGCTAAAGAAGGCGGTGAGTCTTGTACTCACGCCTGCCACTTCCACGAAACACATCACCACGCGGCTAAAATGGATTCCCGCGTGCACTAGATAGTCCCAGGGGAATTGGGGGGTGGGCGCGCACCTCCTGCAAGTCACGGGAGCCGTGGTTGCACGCCTCCGAGTGAGAGGCTATGCACTATGAGGCACATGTGCTAAAGTAGGCGGTGAGCCTTGTACTCACGCCTGCCACTTCCACGAAACGCATGACAACGCCTCCAAAATGAAATCCCAGGTACACTAGTCCCAGGGGAACCTCGGCAATAGACGCGCAACTCCGGGAAATCACGGGCGACGGAGTGGCATGCGTGAGAGTGGGAGGCTGTGCAAGAGGAAGGGGTGAGCCTTCTACTCACGCCTGCTACTTCCACGAAAGACATCACCACGCGGCCAAAACGGATTCCCGGGTGCACAAGATAGTCCCAGGGGAGATGGAGAGTAGGCGCGCACCTCCTGCCAAATCACGGGAGCCGTAGTGGCACGCCTGCCAGTGAGAGGCTGTGCACTGTGAGGCACATGTGCTAAAGAAGGCGGTGAGTCTTGTACTCACGCCTGCCACTTCCACGAAACACATCACCACGCGGCTAAAATGGATTCCCGCGTGCACTAGATAGTCCCAGGGGAATTGGGGGTGGGCGCGCACCTCCTGCAAGTCACGGGAGCCGTGGTGGCACGCCTCCGAGTGAGAGGCTGTGCACTATGAGGCACATGTGCTAAAGAAGGCGGTGAGCCTTGTACTCACGCCTGCCACTTCCACGAAACGCATGACAACGCCTCCAAAATAAAATCCCAGGTACACTAGTCCCAGGGGAACCTCGGCAATAGACGCGCAACTCCGGGAAATCACGGGCGACGGAGTGACATGGGTGAGAGTGGGAGGCTGTGCAAGAGGAAGGGGTGAGCCTTCTACTCACGCCTGCTACTTCCACGAAAGACATCACCACGCGGCCAAAACGGATTCCCGGGTGCACAAGATAGTCCCAGGGGAGATGGAGAGTAGGCGCGCACCTCCTGCCAAATCACGGGAGCCGTAGTGGCACGCCTGCCAGTGAGAGGCTCTGCACTGTGAAGCACATGTCCTAAAGAAGGCGGGAAGCCTTGTACTCACGCCTGCCACTTCCACGAAACGCATGACAACGCCTCCAAAATGAAATCCCCGGTTTACTAGACCCAGGGGAACCTCGGCAATAGACGCGCAACTCCGGGAAATGACGGGCGACGGAGTGGCATGCGTGAGAGTGGGAGGCTGTGCAAGAGGAAGGGGTGAGCCTTGTACTCACGCCTGCTACTTCCACGAAACACATCACCACGCGGCCAAAACGGATTCCCGGGTGCACAAGATAGTCCCAGGGGAGTTAAGGGGTAGGCGCGCACCTCCTGCCAAATCACGGGAGCCGTAGATGCACAACTGCCAGTGAGAGGCTGTGCACTGTGAGGCACATGTGCTAAAGAAGGCGGTGAGTCTTGTACTCACGCCTGCCACTTCCACGAAACACATCACCACGCGGCTAAAATGGATTCCCGCGTGCACTAGATAGTCCCAGGGGAATTGGGGGATGGGCGCGCACCTCCTGCAAGTCACGGGAGCCGTGGTTGCACGCCTCCGAGTGAGAGGCTATGCACTATGAGGCACATGTGCTAAAGTAGGCGGTGAGCCTTGTACTCACGCCTGCCACTTCCACGAAACGCATGACAACGCCTCCAAAATGAAATCCCAGGTACACTAGTCCCAGGGGAACCTCGGCAATAGACGCGCAACTCCGGGAAATCACGGGCGACGGAGTGGCATGCGTGAGAGTGGGAGGCTGTGCAAGAGGAAGGGGTGAGCCTTCTACTCACGCCTGCTACTTCCACGAAAGACATCACCACGCGGCCAAAACGGATTCCCGGGTGCACAAGATAGTCCCAGGGGAGATGGAGAGTAGGCGCGCACCTCCTGCCAAATCACGGGAGCCGTAGTGGCACGCCTGCCAGTGAGAGGCTGTGCACTGTGAGGCACATGTGCTAAAGAAGGCGGTGAGTCTTGTACTCACGCCTGCCACTTCCACGAAACACATCACCACGCGGCTAAAATGGATTCCCGCGTGCACTAGATAGTCCCAGGGGAATTGGGGGTGGGCGCGCACCTCCTGCAAGTCACGGGAGCCGTGGTGGCACGCCTCCGAGTGAGAGGCTGTGCACTATGAGGCACATGTGCTAAAGAAGGCGGTGAGCCTTGTACTCACGCCTGCCACTTCCACGAAACGCATGACAACGCCTCCAAAATAAAATCCCAGGTACACTAGTCCCAGGGGAACCTCGGCAATAGACGCGCAACTCCGGGAAATCACGGGCGACGGAGTGACATGGGTGAGAGTGGGAGGCTGTGCAAGAGGAAGGGGTGAGCCTTCTACTCACGCCTGCTACTTCCACGAAAGACATCACCACGCGGCCAAAACGGATTCCCGGGTGCACAAGATAGTCCCAGGGGAGATGGAGAGTAGGCGCGCACCTCCTGCCAAATCACGGGAGCCGTAGTGGCACGCCTGCCAGTGAGAGGCTCTGCACTGTGAAGCACATGTCCTAAAGAAGGCGGGAAGCCTTGTACTCACGCCTGCCACTTCCACGAAACGCATGACAACGCCTCCAAAATGAAATCCCCGGTTTACTAGACCCAGGGGAACCTCGGCAATAGACGCGCAACTCCGGGAAATGACGGGCGACGGAGTGGCATGCGTGAGAGTGGGAGGCTGTGCAAGAGGAAGGGGTGAGCCTTGTACTCACGCCTGCTACTTCCACGAAACACATCACCACGCGGCCAAAACGGATTCCCGGGTGCACAAGATAGTCCCAGGGGAGTTAAGGGGTAGGCGCGCACCTCCTGCCAAATCACGGGAGCCGTAGATGCACAACTGCCAGTGAGGGGCTGTGCACTGTGAGGCACATGTGCTAAAGAAGGCGGTGAGTCTTGTACTCACGCCTGCCACTTCCACGAAACACATCACCACGCGGCTAAAATGGATTCCCGCGTGCACTAGATAGTCCCAGGGGAATTGGGGGGTGGGCGCGCACCTCCTGCAAGTCACGGGAGCCGTGGTTGCACGCCTCCGAGTGAGAGGCTATGCACTATGAGGCACATGTGCTAAAGTAGGCGGTGAGCCTTGTACTCACGCCTGCCACTTCCACGAAACGCATGACAACGCCTCCAAAATGAAATCCCAGGTACACTAGTCCCAGGGGAACCTCGGCAATAGACGCGCAACTCCGGGAAATCACGGGCGACGGAGTGGCATGCGTGAGAGTGGGAGGCTGTGCAAGAGGAAGGGGTGAGCCTTCTACTCACGCCTGCTACTTCCACGAAAGACATCACCACGCGGCCAAAACGGATTCCCGGGTGCACAAGATAGTCCCAGGGGAGATGGAGAGTAGGCGCGCACCTCCTGCCAAATCACGGGAGCCGTAGTGGCACGCCTGCCAGTGAGAGGCTGTGCACTGTGAGGCACATGTGCTAAAGAAGGCGGTGAGTCTTGTACTCACGCCTGCCACTTCCACGAAACACATCACCACGCGGCTAAAATGGATTCCCGCGTGCACTAGATAGTCCCAGGGGAATTGGGGGTGGGCGCGCACCTCCTGCAAGTCACGGGAGCCGTGGTGGCACGCCTCCGAGTGAGAGGCTGTGCACTATGAGGCACATGTGCTAAAGAAGGCGGTGAGCCTTGTACTCACGCCTGCCACTTCCACGAAACGCATGACAACGCCTCCAAAATAAAATCCCAGGTACACTAGTCCCAGGGGAACCTCGGCAATAGACGCGCAACTCCGGGAAATCACGGGCGACGGAGTGACATGGGTGAGAGTGGGAGGCTGTGCAAGAGGAAGGGGTGAGCCTTCTACTCACGCCTGCTACTTCCACGAAAGACATCACCACGCGGCCAAAACGGATTCCCGGGTGCACAAGATAGTCCCAGGGGAGATGGAGAGTAGGCGCGCACCTCCTGCCAAATCACGGGAGCCGTAGTGGCACGCCTGCCAGTGAGAGGCTCTGCACTGTGAAGCACATGTCCTAAAGAAGGCGGGAAGCCTTGTACTCACGCCTGCCACTTCCACGAAACGCATGACAACGCCTCCAAAATGAAATCCCCGGTTTACTAGACCCAGGGGAACCTCGGCAATAGACGCGCAACTCCGGGAAATGACGGGCGACGGAGTGGCATGCGTGAGAGTGGGAGGCTGTGCAAGAGGAAGGGGTGAGCCTTGTACTCACGCCTGCTACTTCCACGAAACACATCACCACGCGGCCAAAACGGATTCCCGGGTGCACAAGATAGTCCCAGGGGAGTTAAGGGGTAGGCGCGCACCTCCTGCCAAATCACGGGAGCCGTAGATGCACAACTGCCAGTGAGAGGCTGTGCACTGTGAGGCACATGTGCTAAAGAAGGCGGTGAGTCTTGTACTCACGCCTGCCACTTCCACGAAACACATCACCACGCGGCTAAAATGGATTCCCGCGTGCACTAGATAGTCCCAGGGGAATTGGGGGGTGGGCGCGCACCTCCTGCAAGTCACGGGAGCCGTGGTTGCACGCCTCCGAGTGAGAGGCTATGCACTATGAGGCACATGTGCTAAAGTAGGCGGTGAGCCTTGTACTCACGCCTGCCACTTCCACGAAACGCATGACAACGCCTCCAAAATGAAATCCCAGGTACACTAGTCCCAGGGGAACCTCGGCAATAGACGCGCAACTCCGGGAAATCACGGGCGACGGAGTGGCATGCGTGAGAGTGGGAGGCTGTGCAAGAGGAAGGGGTGAGCCTTCTACTCACGCCTGCTACTTCCACGAAAGACATCACCACGCGGCCAAAACGGATTCCCGGGTGCACAAGATAGTCCCAGGGGAGATGGAGAGTAGGCGCGCACCTCCTGCCAAATCACGGGAGCCGTAGTGGCACGCCTGCCAGTGAGAGGCTGTGCACTGTGAGGCACATGTGCTAAAGAAGGCGGTGAGTCTTGTACTCACGCCTGCCACTTCCACGAAACACATCACCACGCGGCTAAAATGGATTCCCGCGTGCACTAGATAGTCCCAGGGGAATTGGGGGGTGGGCGCGCACCTCCTGCAAGTCACGGGAGCCGTGGTTGCACGCCTCCGAGTGAGAGGCTATGCACTATGAGGCACATGTGCTAAAGTAGGCGGTGAGCCTTGTACTCACGCCTGCCACTTCCACGAAACGCATGACAACGCCTCCAAAATGAAATCCCAGGTACACTAGTCCCAGGGGAACCTCGGCAATAGACGCGCAACTCCGGGAAATCACGGGCGACGGAGTGGCATGCGTGAGAGTGGGAGGCTGTGCAAGAGGAAGGGGTGAGCCTTCTACTCACGCCTGCTACTTCCACGAAAGACATCACCACGCGGCCAAAACGGATTCCCGGGTGCACAAGATAGTCCCAGGGGAGATGGAGAGTAGGCGCGCACCTCCTGCCAAATCACGGGAGCCGTAGTGGCACGCCTGCCAGTGAGAGGCTGTGCACTGTGAGGCACATGTGCTAAAGAAGGCGGTGAGTCTTGTACTCACGCCTGCCACTTCCACGAAACACATCACCACGCGGCTAAAATGGATTCCCGCGTGCACTAGATAGTCCCAGGGGAATTGGGGGTGGGCGCGCACCTCCTGCAAGTCACGGGAGCCGTGGTTGCACGCCTCCGAGTGAGAGGCTGTGCACTATGAGGCACATGTGCTAAAGAAGGCGGTGAGCCTTGTACTCACGCCTGCCACTTCCACGAAACGCATGACAACGCCTCCAAAATAAAATCCCAGGTACACTAGTCCCAGGGGAACCTCGGCAATAGACGCGCAACTCCGGGAAATCACGGGCGACGGAGTGACATGGGTGAGAGTGGGAGGCTGTGCAAGAGGAAGGGGTGAGCCTTCTACTCACGCCTGCTACTTCCACGAAAGACATCACCACGCGGCCAAAACGGATTCCCGGGTGCACAAGATAGTCCCAGGGGAGATGGAGAGTAGGCGCGCACCTCCTGCCAAATCACAGGAGCCGTAGTGGCACGCCTGCCAGTGAGAGGCTCTGCACTGTGAAGCACATGTCCTAAAGAAGGCGGGAAGCCTTGTACTCACGCCTGCCACTTCCACGAAACGCATGACAACGCCTCCAAAATGAAATCCCCGGTTTACTAGACCCAGGGGAACCTCGGCAATAGACGCGCAACTCCGGGAAATGACGGGCGACGGAGTGGCATGCGTGAGAGTGGGAGGCTGTGCAAGAGGAAGGGGTGAGCCTTGTACTCACGCCTGCTACTTCCACGAAACACATCACCACGCGGCCAAAACGGATTCCCGGGTGCACAAGATAGTCCCAGGGGAGTTAAGGGGTAGGCGCGCACCTCCTGCCAAATCACGGGAGCCGTAGATGCACAACTGCCAGTGAGAGGCTGTGCACTGTGAGGCACATGTGCTGAAGAAGGCGGTGAGTCTTGTACTCACGCCTGCCACTTCCACGAAACACATCACCACGCGGCTAAAATGGATTCCCGCGTGCACTAGATAGTCCCAGGGGAATTGGGGGGTGGGCGCGCACCTCCTGCAAGTCACGGGAGCCGTGGTTGCACGCCTCCGAGTGAGAGGCTATGCACTATGAGGCACATGTGCTAAAGTAGGCGGTGAGCCTTGTACTCACGCCTGCCACTTCCACGAAACGCATGACAACGCCTCCAAAATGAAATCCCAGGTACACTAGTCCCAGGGGAACCTCGGCAATAGACGCGCAACTCCGGGAAATCACGGGCGACGGAGTGGCATGCGTGAGAGTGGGAGGCTGTGCAAGAGGAAGGGGTGAGCCTTCTACTCACGCCTGCTACTTCCACGAAAGACATCACCACGCGGCCAAAACGGATTCCCGGGTGCACAAGATAGTCCCAGGGGAGATGGAGAGTAGGCGCGCACCTCCTGCCAAATCACGGGAGCCGTAGTGGCACGCCTGCCAGTGAGAGGCTGTGCACTGTGAGGCACATGTGCTAAAGAAGGCGGTGAGTCTTGTACTCACGCCTGCCACTTCCACGAAACACATCACCACGCGGCTAAAATGGATTCCCGCGTGCAATAGATAGTCCCAGGGGAATTGGGGGTGGGCGCGCACCTCCTGCAAGTCACGGGAGCCGTGGTGGCACGCCTCCGAGTGAGAGGCTGTGCACTATGAGGCACATGTGCTAAAGAAGGCGGTGAGCCTTGTACTCACGCCTGCCACTTCCACGAAACGCATGACAACGCCTCCAAAATAAAATCCCAGGTACACTAGTCCCAGGGGAACCTCGGCAATAGACGCGCAACTCCGGGAAATCACGGGCGACGGAGTGACATGGGTGAGAGTGGGAGGCTGTGCAAGAGGAAGGGGTGAGCCTTCTACTCACGCCTGCTACTTCCACGAAAGACATCACCACGCGGCCAAAACGGATTCCCGGGTGCACAAGATAGTCCCAGGGGAGATGGAGAGTAGGCGCGCACCTCCTGCCAAATCACGGGAGCCGTAGTGGCACGCCTGCCAGTGAGAGGCTCTGCACTGTGAAGCACATGTCCTAAAGAAGGCGGGAAGCCTTGTACTCACGCCTGCCACTTCCACGAAACGCATGACAACGCCTCCAAAATGAAATCCCCGGTTTACTAGACCCAGGGGAACCTCGGCAATAGACGCGCAACTCCGGGAAATGACGGGCGACGGAGTGGCATGCGTGAGAGTGGGAGGCTGTGCAAGAGGAAGGGGTGAGCCTTGTACTCACGCCTGCTACTTCCACGAAACACATCACCACGCGGCCAAAACGGATTCCCGGGTGCACAAGATAGTCCCAGGGGAGTTAAGGGGTAGGCGCGCACCTCCTGCCAAATCACGGGAGCCGTAGATGCACAACTGCCAGTGAGAGGCTGTGCACTGTGAGGCACATGTGCTAAAGAAGGCGGTGAGTCTTGTACTCACGCCTGCCACTTCCACGAAACACATCACCACGCGGCTAAAATGGATTCCCGCGTGCACTAGATAGTCCCAGGGGAATCGGGGGGTGGGCGCGCACCTCCTGCAAGTCACGGGAGCCGTGGTTGCACGCCTCCGAGTGAGAGGCTATGCACTATGAGGCACATGTGCTAAAGTAGGCGGTGAGCCTTGTACTCACGCCTGCCACTTCCACGAAACGCATGACAACGCCTCCAAAATGAAATCCCAGGTACACTAGTCCCAGGGGAACCTCGGCAATAGACGCGCAACTCCGGGAAATCACGGGCGACGGAGTGGCATGCGTGAGAGTGGGAGGCTGTGCAAGAGGAAGGGGTGAGCCTTCTACTCACGCCTGCTACTTCCACGAAAGACATCACCACGCGGCCAAAACGGATTCCCGGGTGCACAAGATAGTCCCAGGGGAGATGGAGAGTAGGCGCGCACCTCCTGCCAAATCACGGGAGCCGTAGTGGCACGCCTGCCAGTGAGAGGCTGTGCACTGTGAGGCACATGTGCTAAAGAAGGCGGTGAGTCTTGTACTCACGCCTGCCACTTCCACGAAACACATCACCACGCGGCTAAAATGGATTCCCGCGTGCACTAGATAGTCCCAGGGGAACTGGGGGTGGGCGCGCACCTCCTGCAAGTCACGGGAGCCGTGGTGGCACGCCTCCGAGTGAGAGGCTGTGCACTATGAGGCACATGTGCTAAAGAAGGCGGTGAGCCTTGTACTCACGCCTGCCACTTCCACGAAACGCATGACAACGCCTCCAAAATAAAATCCCAGGTACACTAGTCCCAGGGGAACCTCGGCAATAGACGCGCAACTCCGGGAAATCACGGGCGACGGAGTGACATGGGTGAGAGTGGGAGGCTGTGCAAGAGGAAGGGGTGAGCCTTCTACTCACGCCTGCTACTTCCACGAAAGACATCACCACGCGGCCAAAACGGATTCCCGGGTGCACAAGATAGTCCCAGGGGAGATGGAGAGTAGGCGCGCACCTCCTGCCAAATCACGGGAGCCGTAGTGGCACGCCTGCCAGTGAGAGGCTCTGCACTGTGAAGCACATGTCCTAAAGAAGGCGGGAAGCCTTGTACTCACGCCTGCCACTTCCACGAAACGCATGACAACGCCTCCAAAATGAAATCCCCGGTTTACTAGACCCAGGGGAACCTCGGCAATAGACGCGCAACTCCGGGAAATGACGGGCGACGGAGTGGCATGCGTGAGAGTGGGAGGCTGTGCAAGAGGAAGGGGTGAGCCTTGTACTCACGCCTGCTACTTCCACGAAACACATCACCACGCGGCCAAAACGGATTCCCGGGTGCACAAGATAGTCCCAGGGGAGTTAAGGGGTAGGCGCGCACCTCCTGCCAAATCACGGGAGCCGTAGATGCACAACTGCCAGTGAGAGGCTATGCACTGTGAGGCACATGTGCTAAAGAAGGCGGTGAGTCTTGTACTCACGCCTGCCACTTCCACGAAACACATCACCACGCGGCTAAAATGGATTCCCGCGTGCACTAGATAGTCCCAGGGGAATTGGGGGGTGGGCGCGCACCTCCTGCAAGTCACGGGAGCCGTGGTTGCACGCCTCCGAGTGAGAGGCTATGCACTATGAGGCACATGTGCTAAAGTAGGCGGTGAGCCTTGTACTCACGCCTGCCACTTCCACGAAACGCATGACAACGCCTCCAAAATGAAATCCCAGGTACACTAGTCCCAGGGGAACCTCGGCAATAGACGCGCAACTCCGGGAAATCACGGGCGACGGAGTGGCATGCGTGAGAGTGGGAGGCTGTGCAAGAGGAAGGGGTGAGCCTTCTACTCACGCCTGCTACTTCCACGAAAGACATCACCACGCGGCCAAAACGGATTCCCGGGTGCACAAGATAGTCCCAGGGGAGATGGAGAGTAGGCGCGCACCTCCTGCCAAATCACGGGAGCCGTAGTGGCACGCCTGCCAGTGAGAGGCTGTGCACTGTGAGGCACATGTGCTAAAGAAGGCGGTGAGTCTTGTACTCACGCCTGCCACTTCCACGAAACACATCACCACGCGGCTAAAATGGATTCCCGCGTGCACTAGATAGTCCCAGGGGAATTGGGGGTGGGCGCGCACCTCCTGCAAGTCACGGGAGCCGTGGTGGCACGCCTCCGAGTGAGAGGCTGTGCACTATGAGGCACATGTGCTAAAGAAGGCGGTGAGCCTTGTACTCACGCCTGCCACTTCCACGAAACGCATGACAACGCCTCCAAAATAAAATCCCAGGTACACTAGTCCCAGGGGAACCTCGGCAATAGACGCGCAACTCCGGGAAATCACGGGCGACGGAGTGACATGGGTGAGAGTGGGAGGCTGTGCAAGAGGAAGGGGTGAGCCTTCTACTCACGCCTGCTACTTCCACGAAAGACATCACCACGCGGCCAAAACGGATTCCCGGGTGCACAAGATAGTCCCAGGGGAGATGGAGAGTAGGCGCGCACCTCCTGCCAAATCACGGGAGCCGTAGTGGCACGCCTGCCAGTGAGAGGCTCTGCACTGTGAAGCACATGTCCTAAAGAAGGCGGGAAGCCTTGTACTCACGCCTGCCACTTCCACGAAACGCATGACAACGCCTCCAAAATGAAATCCCCGGTTTACTAGACCCAGGGGAACCTCGGCAATAGACGCGCAACTCCGGGAAATGACGGGCGACGGAGTGGCATGCGTGAGAGTGGGAGGCTGTGCAAGAGGAAGGGGTGAGCCTTGTACTCACGCCTGCTACTTCCACGAAACACATCACCACGCGGCCAAAACGGATTCCCGGGTGCACAAGATAGTCCCAGGGGAGTTAAGGGGTAGGCGCGCACCTCCTGCCAAATCACGGGAGCCGTAGATGCACAACTGCCAGTGAGAGGCTGTGCACTGTGAGGCACATGTGCTAAAGAAGGCGGTGAGTCTTGTACTCACGCCTGCCACTTCCACGAAACACATCACCACGCGGCTAAAATGGATTCCCGCGTGCACTAGATAGTCCCAGGGGAATTGGGGGATGGGCGCGCACCTCCTGCAAGTCACGGGAGCCGTGGTTGCACGCCTCCGAGTGAGAGGCTATGCACTATGAGGCACATGTGCTAAAGTAGGCGGTGAGCCTTGTACTCACGCCTGCCACTTCCACGAAACGCATGACAACGCCTCCAAAATGAAATCCCAGGTACACTAGTCCCAGGGGAACCTCGGCAATAGACGCGCAACTCCGGGAAATCACGGGCGACGGAGTGGCATGCGTGAGAGTGGGAGGCTGTGCAAGAGGAAGGGGTGAGCCTTCTACTCACGCCTGCTACTTCCACGAAAGACATCACCACGCGGCCAAAACGGATTCCCGGGTGCACAAGATAGTCCCAGGGGAGATGGAGAGTAGGCGCGCACCTCCTGCCAAATCACGGGAGCCGTAGTGGCACGCCTGCCAGTGAGAGGCTGTGCACTGTGAGGCACATGTGCTAAAGAAGGCGGTGAGTCTTGTACTCACGCCTGCCACTTCCACGAAACACATCACCACGCGGCTAAAATGGATTCCCGCGTGCACTAGATAGTCCCAGGGGAATTGGGGGTGGGCGCGCACCTCCTGCAAGTCACGGGAGCCGTGGTGGCACGCCTCCGAGTGAGAGGCTGTGCACTATGAGGCACATGTGCTAAAGAAGGCGGTGAGCCTTGTACTCACGCCTGCCACTTCCACGAAACGCATGACAACGCCTCCAAAATAAAATCCCAGGTACACTAGTCCCAGGGGAACCTCGGCAATAGACGCGCAACTCCGGGAAATCACGGGCGACGGAGTGACATGGGTGAGAGTGGGAGGCTGTGCAAGAGGAAGGGGTGAGCCTTCTACTCACGCCTGCTACTTCCACGAAAGACATCACCACGCGGCCAAAACGGATTCCCGGGTGCACAAGATAGTCCCAGGGGAGATGGAGAGTAGGCGCGCACCTCCTGCCAAATCACGGGAGCCGTAGTGGCACGCCTGCCAGTGAGAGGCTCTGCACTGTGAAGCACATGTCCTAAAGAAGGCGGGAAGCCTTGTACTCACGCCTGCCACTTCCACGAAACGCATGACAACGCCTCCAAAATGAAATCCCCGGTTTACTAGACCCAGGGGAACCTCGGCAATAGACGCGCAACTCCGGGAAATGACGGGCGACGGAGTGGCATGCGTGAGAGTGGGAGGCTGTGCAAGAGGAAGGGGTGAGCCTTGTACTCACGCCTGCTACTTCCACGAAACACATCACCACGCGGCCAAAACGGATTCCCGGGTGCACAAGATAGTCCCAGGGGAGTTAAGGGGTAGGCGCGCACCTCCTGCCAAATCACGGGAGCCGTAGATGCACAACTGCCAGTGAGGGGCTGTGCACTGTGAGGCACATGTGCTAAAGAAGGCGGTGAGTCTTGTACTCACGCCTGCCACTTCCACGAAACACATCACCACGCGGCTAAAATGGATTCCCGCGTGCACTAGATAGTCCCAGGGGAATTGGGGGGTGGGCGCGCACCTCCTGCAAGTCACGGGAGCCGTGGTTGCACGCCTCCGAGTGAGAGGCTATGCACTATGAGGCACATGTGCTAAAGTAGGCGGTGAGCCTTGTACTCACGCCTGCCACTTCCACGAAACGCATGACAACGCCTCCAAAATGAAATCCCAGGTACACTAGTCCCAGGGGAACCTCGGCAATAGACGCGCAACTCCGGGAAATCACGGGCGACGGAGTGGCATGCGTGAGAGTGGGAGGCTGTGCAAGAGGAAGGGGTGAGCCTTCTACTCACGCCTGCTACTTCCACGAAAGACATCACCACGCGGCCAAAACGGATTCCCGGGTGCACAAGATAGTCCCAGGGGAGATGGAGAGTAGGCGCGCACCTCCTGCCAAATCACGGGAGCCGTAGTGGCACGCCTGCCAGTGAGAGGCTGTGCACTGTGAGGCACATGTGCTAAAGAAGGCGGTGAGTCTTGTACTCACGCCTGCCACTTCCACGAAACACATCACCACGCGGCTAAAATGGATTCCCGCGTGCACTAGATAGTCCCAGGGGAATTGGGGGTGGGCGCGCACCTCCTGCAAGTCACGGGAGCCGTGGTGGCACGCCTCCGAGTGAGAGGCTGTGCACTATGAGGCACATGTGCTAAAGAAGGCGGTGAGCCTTGTACTCACGCCTGCCACTTCCACGAAACGCATGACAACGCCTCCAAAATAAAATCCCAGGTACACTAGTCCCAGGGGAACCTCGGCAATAGACGCGCAACTCCGGGAAATCACGGGCGACGGAGTGACATGGGTGAGAGTGGGAGGCTGTGCAAGAGGAAGGGGTGAGCCTTCTACTCACGCCTGCTACTTCCACGAAAGACATCACCACGCGGCCAAAACGGATTCCCGGGTGCACAAGATAGTCCCAGGGGAGATGGAGAGTAGGCGCGCACCTCCTGCCAAATCACGGGAGCCGTAGTGGCACGCCTGCCAGTGAGAGGCTCTGCACTGTGAAGCACATGTCCTAAAGAAGGCGGGAAGCCTTGTACTCACGCCTGCCACTTCCACGAAACGCATGACAACGCCTCCAAAATGAAATCCCCGGTTTACTAGACCCAGGGGAACCTCGGCAATAGACGCGCAACTCCGGGAAATGACGGGCGACGGAGTGGCATGCGTGAGAGTGGGAGGCTGTGCAAGAGGAAGGGGTGAGCCTTGTACTCACGCCTGCTACTTCCACGAAACACATCACCACGCGGCCAAAACGGATTCCCGGGTGCACAAGATAGTCCCAGGGGAGTTAAGGGGTAGGCGCGCACCTCCTGCCAAATCACGGGAGCCGTAGATGCACAACTGCCAGTGAGAGGCTGTGCACTGTGAGGCACATGTGCTAAAGAAGGCGGTGAGTCTTGTACTCACGCCTGCCACTTCCACGAAACACATCACCACGCGGCTAAAATGGATTCCCGCGTGCACTAGATAGTCCCAGGGGAATTGGGGGATGGGCGCGCACCTCCTGCAAGTCACGGGAGCCGTGGTTGCACGCCTCCGAGTGAGAGGCTATGCACTATGAGGCACATGTGCTAAAGTAGGCGGTGAGCCTTGTACTCACGCCTGCCACTTCCACGAAACGCATGACAACGCCTCCAAAATGAAATCCCAGGTACACTAGTCCCAGGGGAACCTCGGCAATAGACGCGCAACTCCGGGAAATCACGGGCGACGGAGTGGCATGCGTGAGAGTGGGAGGCTGTGCAAGAGGAAGGGGTGAGCCTTCTACTCACGCCTGCTACTTCCACGAAAGACATCACCACGCGGCCAAAACGGATTCCCGGGTGCACAAGATAGTCCCAGGGGAGATGGAGAGTAGGCGCGCACCTCCTGCCAAATCACGGGAGCCGTAGTGGCACGCCTGCCAGTGAGAGGCTGTGCACTGTGAGGCACATGTGCTAAAGAAGGCGGTGAGTCTTGTACTCACGCCTGCCACTTCCACGAAACACATCACCACGCGGCTAAAATGGATTCCCGCGTGCACTAGATAGTCCCAGGGGAATTGGGGGTGGGCGCGCACCTCCTGCAAGTCACGGGAGCCGTGGTGGCACGCCTCCGAGTGAGAGGCTGTGCACTATGAGGCACATGTGCTAAAGAAGGCGGTGAGCCTTGTACTCACGCCTGCCACTTCCACGAAACGCATGACAACGCCTCCAAAATAAAATCCCAGGTACACTAGTCCCAGGGGAACCTCGGCAATAGACGCGCAACTCCGGGAAATCACGGGCGACGGAGTGACATGGGTGAGAGTGGGAGGCTGTGCAAGAGGAAGGGGTGAGCCTTCTACTCACGCCTGCTACTTCCACGAAAGACATCACCACGCGGCCAAAACGGATTCCCGGGTGCACAAGATAGTCCCAGGGGAGATGGAGAGTAGGCGCGCACCTCCTGCCAAATCACGGGAGCCGTAGTGGCACGCCTGCCAGTGAGAGGCTCTGCACTGTGAAGCACATGTCCTAAAGAAGGCGGGAAGCCTTGTACTCACGCCTGCCACTTCCACGAAACGCATGACAACGCCTCCAAAATGAAATCCCCGGTTTACTAGACCCAGGGGAACCTCGGCAATAGACGCGCAACTCCGGGAAATGACGGGCGACGGAGTGGCATGCGTGAGAGTGGGAGGCTGTGCAAGAGGAAGGGGTGAGCCTTGTACTCACGCCTGCTACTTCCACGAAACACATCACCACGCGGCCAAAACGGATTCCCGGGTGCACAAGATAGTCCCAGGGGAGTTAAGGGGTAGGCGCGCACCTCCTGCCAAATCACGGGAGCCGTAGATGCACAACTGCCAGTGAGGGGCTGTGCACTGTGAGGCACATGTGCTAAAGAAGGCGGTGAGTCTTGTACTCACGCCTGCCACTTCCACGAAACACATCACCACGCGGCTAAAATGGATTCCCGCGTGCACTAGATAGTCCCAGGGGAATTGGGGGGTGGGCGCGCACCTCCTGCAAGTCACGGGAGCCGTGGTTGCACGCCTCCGAGTGAGAGGCTATGCACTATGAGGCACATGTGCTAAAGTAGGCGGTGAGCCTTGTACTCACGCCTGCCACTTCCACGAAACGCATGACAACGCCTCCAAAATGAAATCCCAGGTACACTAGTCCCAGGGGAACCTCGGCAATAGACGCGCAACTCCGGGAAATCACGGGCGACGGAGTGGCATGCGTGAGAGTGGGAGGCTGTGCAAGAGGAAGGGGTGAGCCTTCTACTCACGCCTGCTACTTCCACGAAAGACATCACCACGCGGCCAAAACGGATTCCCGGGTGCACAAGATAGTCCCAGGGGAGATGGAGAGTAGGCGCGCACCTCCTGCCAAATCACGGGAGCCGTAGTGGCACGCCTGCCAGTGAGAGGCTGTGCACTGTGAGGCACATGTGCTAAAGAAGGCGGTGAGTCTTGTACTCACGCCTGCCACTTCCACGAAACACATCACCACGCGGCTAAAATGGATTCCCGCGTGCACTAGATAGTCCCAGGGGAATTGGGGGTGGGCGCGCACCTCCTGCAAGTCACGGGAGCCGTGGTGGCACGCCTCCGAGTGAGAGGCTGTGCACTATGAGGCACATGTGCTAAAGAAGGCGGTGAGCCTTGTACTCACGCCTGCCACTTCCACGAAACGCATGACAACGCCTCCAAAATAAAATCCCAGGTACACTAGTCCCAGGGGAACCTCGGCAATAGACGCGCAACTCCGGGAAATCACGGGCGACGGAGTGACATGGGTGAGAGTGGGAGGCTGTGCAAGAGGAAGGGGTGAGCCTTCTACTCACGCCTGCTACTTCCACGAAAGACATCACCACGCGGCCAAAACGGATTCCCGGGTGCACAAGATAGTCCCAGGGGAGATGGAGAGTAGGCGCGCACCTCCTGCCAAATCACGGGAGCCGTAGTGGCACGCCTGCCAGTGAGAGGCTCTGCACTGTGAAGCACATGTCCTAAAGAAGGCGGGAAGCCTTGTACTCACGCCTGCCACTTCCACGAAACGCATGACAACGCCTCCAAAATGAAATCCCCGGTTTACTAGACCCAGGGGAACCTCGGCAATAGACGCGCAACTCCGGGAAATGACGGGCGACGGAGTGGCATGCGTGAGAGTGGGAGGCTGTGCAAGAGGAAGGGGTGAGCCTTGTACTCACGCCTGCTACTTCCACGAAACACATCACCACGCGGCCAAAACGGATTCCCGGGTGCACAAGATAGTCCCAGGGGAGTTAAGGGGTAGGCGCGCACCTCCTGCCAAATCACGGGAGCCGTAGATGCACAACTGCCAGTGAGAGGCTGTGCACTGTGAGGCACATGTGCTAAAGAAGGCGGTGAGTCTTGTACTCACGCCTGCCACTTCCACGAAACACATCACCACGCGGCTAAAATGGATTCCCGCGTGCACTAGATAGTCCCAGGGGAATTGGGGGGTGGGCGCGCACCTCCTGCAAGTCACGGGAGCCGTGGTTGCACGCCTCCGAGTGAGAGGCTATGCACTATGAGGCACATGTGCTAAAGTAGGCGGTGAGCCTTGTACTCACGCCTGCCACTTCCACGAAACGCATGACAACGCCTCCAAAATGAAATCCCAGGTACACTAGTCCCAGGGGAACCTCGGCAATAGACGCGCAACTCCGGGAAATCACGGGCGACGGAGTGGCATGCGTGAGAGTGGGAGGCTGTGCAAGAGGAAGGGGTGAGCCTTCTACTCACGCCTGCTACTTCCACGAAAGACATCACCACGCGGCCAAAACGGATTCCCGGGTGCACAAGATAGTCCCAGGGGAGATGGAGAGTAGGCGCGCACCTCCTGCCAAATCACGGGAGCCGTAGTGGCACGCCTGCCAGTGAGAGGCTGTGCACTGTGAGGCACATGTGCTAAAGAAGGCGGTGAGTCTTGTACTCACGCCTGCCACTTCCACGAAACACATCACCACGCGGCTAAAATGGATTCCCGCGTGCACTAGATAGTCCCAGGGGAATTGGGGGTGGGCGCGCACCTCCTGCAAGTCACGGGAGCCGTGGTGGCACGCCTCCGAGTGAGAGGCTGTGCACTATGAGGCACATGTGCTAAAGAAGGCGGTGAGCCTTGTACTCACGCCTGCCACTTCCACGAAACGCATGACAACGCCTCCAAAATAAAATCCCAGGTACACTAGTCCCAGGGGAACCTCGGCAATAGACGCGCAACTCCGGGAAATCACGGGCGACGGAGTGACATGGGTGAGAGTGGGAGGCTGTGCAAGAGGAAGGGGTGAGCCTTCTACTCACGCCTGCTACTTCCACGAAAGACATCACCACGCGGCCAAAACGGATTCCCGGGTGCACAAGATAGTCCCAGGGGAGATGGAGAGTAGGCGCGCACCTCCTGCCAAATCACGGGAGCCGTAGTGGCACGCCTGCCAGTGAGAGGCTCTGCACTGTGAAGCACATGTCCTAAAGAAGGCGGGAAGCCTTGTACTCACGCCTGCCACTTCCACGAAACGCATGACAACGCCTCCAAAATGAAATCCCCGGTTTACTAGACCCAGGGGAACCTCGGCAATAGACGCGCAACTCCGGGAAATGACGGGCGACGGAGTGGCATGCGTGAGAGTGGGAGGCTGTGCAAGAGGAAGGGGTGAGCCTTGTACTCACGCCTGCTACTTCCACGAAAAAAATCACCACGCGGCCAAAACGGATTCCCGGGTGCACAAGATAGTCCCAGGGGAGTTAAGGGGTAGGCGCGCACCTCCTGCCAAATCACGGGAGCCGTAGATGCACAACTGCCAGTGAGAGGCTGTGCACTGTGAGGCACATGTGCTAAAGAAGGCGGTGAGTCTTGTACTCACGCCTGCCACTTCCACGAAACACATCACCACGCGGCTAAAATGGATTCCCGCGTGCACTAGATAGTCCCAGGGGAATTGGGGGGTGGGCGCGCACCTCCTGCAAGTCACGGGAGCCGTGGTTGCACGTTTCCGAGTGAGAGGCTATGCACTATGAGGCACATGTGCTAAAGTAGGCGGTGAGCCTTGTACTCACGCCTGCCACTTCCACGAAACGCATGACAACGCCTCCAAAATGAAATCCCAGGTACACTAGTCCCAGGGGAACCTCGGCAATAGACGCGCAACTCCGGGAAATCACGGGCGACGGAGTGGCATGCGTGAGAGTGGGAGGCTGTGCAAGAGGAAGGGGTGAGCCTTCTACTCACGCCTGCTACTTCCACGAAAGACATCACCACGCGGCCAAAACGGATTCCCGGGTGCACAAGATAGTCCCAGGGGAGATGGAGAGTAGGCGCGCACCTCCTGCCAAATCACGGGAGCCGTAGTGGCACGCCTGCCAGTGAGAGGCTGTGCACTGTGAGGCACATGTGCTAAAGAAGGCGGTGAGTCTTGTACTCACGCCTGCCACTTCCACGAAACACATCACCACGCGGCTAAAATGGATTCCCGCGTGCACTAGATAGTCCCAGGGGAATTGGGGGTGGGCGCGCACCTCCTGCAAGTCACGGGAGCCGTGGTGGCACGCCTCCGAGTGAGAGGCTGTGCACTATGAGGCACATGTGCTAAAGAAGGCGGTGAGCCTTGTACTCACGCCTGCCACTTCCACGAAACGCATGACAACGCCTCCAAAATAAAATCCCAGGTACACTAGTCCCAGGGGAACCTCGGCAATAGACGCGCAACTCCGGGAAATCACGGGCGACGGAGTGACATGGGTGAGAGTGGGAGGCTGTGCAAGAGGAAGGGGTGAGCCTTCTACTCACGCCTGCTACTTCCACGAAAGACATCACCACGCAGCCAAAACGGATTCCCGGGTGCACAAGATAGTCCCAGGGGAGATGGAGAGTAGGCGCGCACCTCCTGCCAAATCACGGGAGCCGTAGTGGCACGCCTGCCAGTGAGAGGCTCTGCACTGTGAAGCACATGTCCTAAAGAAGGCGGGAAGCCTTGTACTCACGCCTGCCACTTCCACGAAACGCATGACAACGCCTCCAAAATGAAATCCCCGGTTTACTAGACCCAGGGGAACCTCGGCAATAGACGCGCAACTCCGGGAAATGACGGGCGACGGAGTGGCATGCGTGAGAGTGGGAGGCTGTGCAAGAGGAAGGGGTGAGCCTTGTACTCACGCCTGCTACTTCCACGAAACACATCACCACGCGGCCAAAACGGATTCCCGGGTGCACAAGATAGTCCCAGGGGAGTTAAGGGGTAGGCGCGCACCTCCTGCCAAATCACGGGAGCCGTAGATGCACAACTGCCAGTGAGAGGCTGTGCACTGTGAGGCACATGTGCTAAAGAAGGCGGTGAGTCTTGTACTCACGCCTGCCACTTCCACGAAACACATCACCACGCGGCTAAAATGGATTCCCGCGTGCACTAGATAGTCCCAGGGGAATTGGGGGGTGGGCGCGCACCTCCTGCAAGTCACGGGAGCCGTGGTTGCACGCCTCCGAGTGAGAGGCTATGCACTATGAGGCACATGTGCTAAAGTAGGCGGTGAGCCTTGTACTCACGCCTGCCACTTCCACGAAACGCATGACAACGCCTCCAAAATGAAATCCCAGGTACACTAGTCCCAGGGGAACCTCGGCAATAGACGCGCAACTCCGGGAAATCACGGGCGACGGAGTGGCATGCGTGAGAGTGGGAGGCTGTGCAAGAGGAAGGGGTGAGCCTTCTACTCACGCCTGCTACTTCCACGAAAGACATCACCACGCGGCCAAAACGGATTCCCGGGTGCACAAGATAGTCCCAGGGGAGATGGAGAGTAGGCGCGCACCTCCTGCCAAATCACGGGAGCCGTAGTGGCACGCCTGCCAGTGAGAGGCTGTGCACTGTGAGGCACATGTGCTAAAGAAGGCGGTGAGTCTTGTACTCACGCCTGCCACTTCCACGAAACACATCACCACGCGGCTAAAATGGATTCCCGCGTGCACTAGATAGTCCCAGGGGAATTGGGGGTGGGCGCGCACCTCCTGCAAGTCACGGGAGCCGTGGTGGCACGCCTCCGAGTGAGAGGCTGTGCACTATGAGGCACATGTGCTAAAGAAGGCGGTGAGCCTTGTACTCACGCCTGCCACTTCCACGAAACGCATGACAACGCCTCCAAAATAAAATCCCAGGTACACTAGTCCCAGGGGAACCTCGGCAATAGACGCGCAACTCCGGGAAATCACGGGCGACGGAGTGACATGGGTGAGAGTGGGAGGCTGTGCAAGAGGAAGGGGTGAGCCTTCTACTCACGCCTGCTACTTCCACGAAAGACATCACCACGCGGCCAAAACGGATTCCCGGGTGCACAAGATAGTCCCAGGGGAGATGGAGAGTAGGCGCGCACCTCCTGCCAAATCACGGGAGCCGTAGTGGCACGCCTGCCAGTGAGAGGCTCTGCACTGTGAAGCACATGTCCTAAAGAAGGCGGGAAGCCTTGTACTCACGCCTGCCACTTCCACGAAACGCATGACAACGCCTCCAAAATGAAATCCCCGGTTTACTAGACCCAGGGGAACCTCGGCAATAGACGCGCAACTCCGGGAAATGACGGGCGACGGAGTGGCATGCGTGAGAGTGGGAGGCTGTGCAAGAGGAAGGGGTGAGCCTTGTACTCACGCCTGCTACTTCCACGAAACACATCACCACGCGGCCAAAACGGATTCCCGGGTGCACAAGATAGTCCCAGGGGAGTTAAGGGGTAGGCGCGCACCTCCTGCCAAATCACGGGAGCCGTAGATGCACAACTGCCAGTGAGAGGCTGTGCACTGTGAGGCACATGTGCTAAAGAAGGCGGTGAGTCTTGTACTCACGCCTGCCACTTCCACGAAACACATCACCACGCGGCTAAAATGGATTCCCGCGTGCACTAGATAGTCCCAGGGGAATTGGGGGGTGGGCGCGCACCTCCTGCAAGTCACGGGAGCCGTGGTTGCACGCCTCCGAGTGAGAGGCTATGCACTATGAGGCACATGTGCTAAAGTAGGCGGTGAGCCTTGTACTCACGCCTGCCACTTCCACGAAACGCATGACAACGCCTCCAAAATGAAATCCCAGGTACACTAGTCCCAGGGGAACCTCGGCAATAGACGCGCAACTCCGGGAAATCACGGGCGACGGAGTGGCATGCGTGAGAGTGGGAGGCTGTGCAAGAGGAAGGGGTGAGCCTTCTACTCACGCCTGCTACTTCCACGAAAGACATCACCACGCGGCCAAAACGGATTCCCGGGTGCACAAGATAGTCCCAGGGGAGATGGAGAGTAGGCGCGCACCTCCTGCCAAATCACGGGAGCCGTAGTGGCACGCCTGCCAGTGAGAGGCTGTGCACTGTGAGGCACATGTGCTAAAGAAGGCGGTGAGTCTTGTACTCACGCCTGCCACTTCCACGAAACACATCACCACGCGGCTAAAATGGATTCCCGCGTGCACTAGATAGTCCCAGGGGAATTGGGGGTGGGCGCGCACCTCCTGCAAGTCACGGGAGCCGTGGTGGCACGCCTCCGAGTGAGAGGCTGTGCACTATGAGGCACATGTGCTAAAGAAGGCGGTGAGCCTTGTACTCACGCCTGCCACTTCCACGAAACGCATGACAACGCCTCCAAAATAAAATCCCAGGTACACTAGTCCCAGGGGAACCTCGGCAATAGACGCGCAACTCCGGGAAATCACGGGCGACGGAGTGACATGGGTGAGAGTGGGAGGCTGTGCAAGAGGAAGGGGTGAGCCTTCTACTCACGCCTGCTACTTCCACGAAAGACATCACCACGCGGCCAAAACGGATTCCCGGGTGCACAAGATAGTCCCAGGGGAGATGGAGAGTAGGCGCGCACCTCCTGCCAAATCACGGGAGCCGTAGTGGCACGCCTGCCAGTGAGAGGCTCTGCACTGTGAAGCACATGTCCTAAAGAAGGCGGGAAGCCTTGTACTCACGCCTGCCACTTCCACGAAACGCATGACAACGCCTCCAAAATGAAATCCCCGGTTTACTAGACCCAGGGGAACCTCGGCAATAGACGCGCAACTCCGGGAAATGACGGGCGACGGAGTGGCATGCGTGAGAGTGGGAGGCTGTGCAAGAGGAAGGGGTGAGCCTTGTACTCACGCCTGCTACTTCCACGAAACACATCACCACGCGGCCAAAACGGATTCCCGGGTGCACAAGATAGTCCCAGGGGAGTTAAGGGGTAGGCGCGCACCTCCTGCCAAATCACGGGAGCCGTAGATGCACAACTGCCAGTGAGAGGCTGTGCACTGTGAGGCACATGTGCTAAAGAAGGCGGTGAGTCTTGTACTCACGCCTGCCACTTCCACGAAACACATCACCACGCGGCTAAAATGGATTCCCGCGTGCACTAGATAGTCCCAGGGGAATTGGGGGGTGGGCGCGCACCTCCTGCAAGTCACGGGAGCCGTGGTTGCACGCCTCCGAGTGAGAGGCTATGCACTATGAGGCACATGTGCTAAAGTAGGCGGTGAGCCTTGTACTCACGCCTGCCACTTCCACGAAACGCATGACAACGCCTCCAAAATGAAATCCCAGGTACACTAGTCCCAGGGGAACCTCGGCAATAGACGCGCAACTCCGGGAAATCACGGGCGACGGAGTGGCATGCGTGAGAGTGGGAGGCTGTGCAAGAGGAAGGGGTGAGCCTTCTACTCACGCCTGCTACTTCCACGAAAGACATCACCACGCGGCCAAAACGGATTCCCGGGTGCACAAGATAGTCCCAGGGGAGATGGAGAGTAGGCGCGCACCTCCTGCCAAATCACGGGAGCCGTAGTGGCACGCCTGCCAGTGAGAGGCTGTGCACTGTGAGGCACATGTGCTAAAGAAGGCGGTGAGTCTTGTACTCACGCCTGCCACTTCCACGAAACACATCACCACGCGGCTAAAATGGATTCCCGCGTGCACTAGATAGTCCCAGGGGAATTGGGGGTGGGCGCGCACCTCCTGCAAGTCACGGGAGCCGTGGTGGCACGCCTCCGAGTGAGAGGCTGTGCACTATGAGGCACATGTGCTAAAGAAGGCGGTGAGCCTTGTACTCACGCCTGCCACTTCCACGAAACGCATGACAACGCCTCCAAAATAAAATCCCAGGTACACTAGTCCCAGGGGAACCTCGGCAATAGACGCGCAACTCCGGGAAATCACGGGCGACGGAGTGACATGGGTGAGAGTGGGAGGCTGTGCAAGAGGAAGGGGTGAGCCTTCTACTCACGCCTGCTACTTCCACGAAAGACATCACCACGCGGCCAAAACGGATTCCCGGGTGCACAAGATAGTCCCAGGGGAGATGGAGAGTAGGCGCGCACCTCCTGCCAAATCACGGGAGCCGTAGTGGCACGCCTGCCAGTGAGAGGCTCTGCACTGTGAAGCACATGTCCTAAAGAAGGCGGGAAGCCTTGTACTCACGCCTGCCACTTCCACGAAACGCATGACAACGCCTCCAAAATGAAATCCCCGGTTTACTAGACCCAGGGGAACCTCGGCAATAGACGCGCAACTCCGGGAAATGACGGGCGACGGAGTGGCATGCGTGAGAGTGGGAGGCTGTGCAAGAGGAAGGGGTGAGCCTTGTACTCACGCCTGCTACTTCCACGAAACACATCACCACGCGGCCAAAACGGATTCCCGGGTGCACAAGATAGTCCCAGGGGAGTTAAGGGGTAGGCGCGCACCTCCTGCCAAATCACGGGAGCCGTAGATGCACAACTGCCAGTGAGAGGCTGTGCACTGTGAGGCACATGTGCTAAAGAAGGCGGTGAGTCTTGTACTCACGCCTGCCACTTCCACGAAACACATCACCACGCGGCTAAAATGGATTCCCGCGTGCACTAGATAGTCCCAGGGGAATTGGGGGGTGGGCGCGCACCTCCTGCAAGTCACGGGAGCCGTGGTTGCACGCCTCCGAGTGAGAGGCTATGCACTATGAGGCACATGTGCTAAAGTAGGCGGTGAGCCTTGTACTCACGCCTGCCACTTCCACGAAACGCATGACAACGCCTCCAAAATGAAATCCCAGGTACACTAGTCCCAGGGGAACCTCGGCAATAGACGCGCAACTCCGGGAAATCACGGGCGACGGAGTGGCATGCGTGAGAGTGGGAGGCTGTGCAAGAGGAAGGGGTGAGCCTTCTACTCACGCCTGCTACTTCCACGAAAGACATCACCACGCGGCCAAAACGGATTCCCGGGTGCACAAGATAGTCCCAGGGGAGATGGAGAGTAGGCGCGCACCTCCTGCCAAATCACGGGAGCCGTAGTGGCACGCCTGCCAGTGAGAGGCTGTGCACTGTGAGGCACATGTGCTAAAGAAGGCGGTGAGTCTTGTACTCACGCCTGCCACTTCCACGAAACACATCACCACGCGGCTAAAATGGATTCCCGCGTGCACTAGATAGTCCCAGGGGAATTGGGGGTGGGCGCGCACCTCCTGCAAGTCACGGGAGCCGTGGTGGCACGCCTCCGAGTGAGAGGCTGTGCACTATGAGGCACATGTGCTAAAGAAGGCGGTGAGCCTTGTACTCACGCCTGCCACTTCCACGAAACGCATGACAACGCCTCCAAAATAAAATCCCAGGTACACTAGTCCCAGGGGAACCTCGGCAATAGACGCGCAACTCCGGGAAATCACGGGCGACGGAGTGACATGGGTGAGAGTGGGAGGCTGTGCAAGAGGAAGGGGTGAGCCTTCTACTCACGCCTGCTACTTCCACGAAAGACATCACCACGCGGCCAAAACGGATTCCCGGGTGCACAAGATAGTCCCAGGGGAGATGGAGAGTAGGCGCGCACCTCCTGCCAAATCACGGGAGCCGTAGTGGCACGCCTGCCAGTGAGAGGCTCTGCACTGTGAAGCACATGTCCTAAAGAAGGCGGGAAGCCTTGTACTCACGCCTGCCACTTCCACGAAACGCATGACAACGCCTCCAAAATGAAATCCCCGGTTTACTAGACCCAGGGGAACCTCGGCAATAGACGCGCAACTCCGGGAAATGACGGGCGACGGAGTGGCATGCGTGAGAGTGGGAGGCTGTGCAAGAGGAAGGGGTGAGCCTTGTACTCACGCCTGCTACTTCCACGAAACACATCACCACGCGGCCAAAACGGATTCCCGGGTGCACAAGATAGTCCCAGGGGAGTTAAGGGGTAGGCGCGCACCTCCTGCCAAATCACGGGAGCCGTAGATGCACAACTGCCAGTGAGAGGCTGTGCACTGTGAGGCACATGTGCTAAAGAAGGCGGTGAGTCTTGTACTCACGCCTGCCACTTCCACGAAACACATCACCACGCGGCTAAAATGGATTCCCGCGTGCACTAGATAGTCCCAGGGGAATTGGGGGGTGGGCGCGCACCTCCTGCAAGTCACGGGAGCCGTGGTTGCACGCCTCCGAGTGAGAGGCTATGCACTATGAGGCACATGTGCTAAAGTAGGCGGTGAGCCTTGTACTCACGCCTGCCACTTCCACGAAACGCATGACAACGCCTCCAAAATGAAATCCCAGGTACACTAGTCCCAGGGGAACCTCGGCAATAGACGCGCAACTCCGGGAAATCACGGGCGACGGAGTGGCATGCGTGAGAGTGGGAGGCTGTGCAAGAGGAAGGGGTGAGCCTTCTACTCACGCCTGCTACTTCCACGAAAGACATCACCACGCGGCCAAAACGGATTCCCGGGTGCACAAGATAGTCCCAGGGGAGATGGAGAGTAGGCGCGCACCTCCTGCCAAATCACGGGAGCCGTAGTGGCACGCCTGCCAGTGAGAGGCTGTGCACTGTGAGGCACATGTGCTAAAGAAGGCGGTGAGTCTTGTACTCACGCCTGCCACTTCCACGAAACACATCACCACGCGGCTAAAATGGATTCCCGCGTGCACTAGATAGTCCCAGGGGAATTGGGGGTGGGCGCGCACCTCCTGCAAGTCACGGGAGCCGTGGTGGCACGCCTCCGAGTGAGAGGCTGTGCACTATGAGGCACATGTGCTAAAGAAGGCGGTGAGCCTTGTACTCACGCCTGCCACTTCCACGAAACGCATGACAACGCCTCCAAAATAAAATCCCAGGTACACTAGTCCCAGGGGAACCTCGGCAATAGACGCGCAACTCCGGGAAATCACGGGCGACGGAGTGACATGGGTGAGAGTGGGAGGCTGTGCAAGAGGAAGGGGTGAGCCTTCTACTCACGCCTGCTACTTCCACGAAAGACATCACCACGCGGCCAAAACGGATTCCCGGGTGCACAAGATAGTCCCAGGGGAGATGGAGAGTAGGCGCGCACCTCCTGCCAAATCACGGGAGCCGTAGTGGCACGCCTGCCAGTGAGAGGCTCTGCACTGTGAAGCACATGTCCTAAAGAAGGCGGGAAGCCTTGTACTCACGCCTGCCACTTCCACGAAACGCATGACAACGCCTCCAAAATGAAATCCCCGGTTTACTAGACCCAGGGGAACCTCGGCAATAGACGCGCAACTCCGGGAAATGACGGGCGACGGAGTGGCATGCGTGAGAGTGGGAGGCTGTGCAAGAGGAAGGGGTGAGCCTTGTACTCACGCCTGCTACTTCCACGAAACACATCACCACGCGGCCAAAACGGATTCCCGGGTGCACAAGATAGTCCCAGGGGAGTTAAGGGGTAGGCGCGCACCTCCTGCCAAATCACGGGAGCCGTAGATGCACAACTGCCAGTGAGAGGCTGTGCACTGTGAGGCACATGTGCTAAAGAAGGCGGTGAGTCTTGTACTCACGCCTGCCACTTCCACGAAACACATCACCACGCGGCTAAAATGGATTCCCGCGTGCACTAGATAGTCCCAGGGGAATTGGGGGGTGGGCGCGCACCTCCTGCAAGTCACGGGAGCCGTGGTTGCACGCCTCCGAGTGAGAGGCTATGCACTATGAGGCACATGTGCTAAAGTAGGCGGTGAGCCTTGTACTCACGCCTGCCACTTCCACGAAACGCATGACAACGCCTCCAAAATGAAATCCCAGGTACACTAGTCCCAGGGGAACCTCGGCAATAGACGCGCAACTCCGGGAAATCACGGGCGACGGAGTGGCATGCGTGAGAGTGGGAGGCTGTGCAAGAGGAAGGGGTGAGCCTTCTACTCACGCCTGCTACTTCCACGAAAGACATCACCACGCGGCCAAAACGGATTCCCGGGTGCACAAGATAGTCCCAGGGGAGATGGAGAGTAGGCGCGCACCTCCTGCCAAATCACGGGAGCCGTAGTGGCACGCCTGCCAGTGAGAGGCTGTGCACTGTGAGGCACATGTGCTAAAGAAGGCGGTGAGTCTTGTACTCACGCCTGCCACTTCCACGAAACACATCACCACGCGGCTAAAATGGATTCCCGCGTGCACTAGATAGTCCCAGGGGAATTGGGGGTGGGCGCGCACCTCCTGCAAGTCACGGGAGCCGTGGTGGCACGCCTCCGAGTGAGAGGCTGTGCACTATGAGGCACATGTGCTAAAGAAGGCGGTGAGCCTTGTACTCACGCCTGCCACTTCCACGAAACGCATGACAACGCCTCCAAAATAAAATCCCAGGTACACTAGTCCCAGGGGAACCTCGGCAATAGACGCGCAACTCCGGGAAATCACGGGCGACGGAGTGACATGGGTGAGAGTGGGAGGCTGTGCAAGAGGAAGGGGTGAGCCTTCTACTCACGCCTGCTACTTCCACGAAAGACATCACCACGCGGCCAAAACGGATTCCCGGGTGCACAAGATAGTCCCAGGGGAGATGGAGAGTAGGCGCGCACCTCCTGCCAAATCACGGGAGCCGTAGTGGCACGCCTGCCAGTGAGAGGCTCTGCACTGTGAAGCACATGTCCTAAAGAAGGCGGGAAGCCTTGTACTCACGCCTGCCACTTCCACGAAACGCATGACAACGCCTCCAAAATGAAATCCCCGGTTTACTAGACCCAGGGGAACCTCGGCAATAGACGCGCAACTCCGGGAAATGACGGGCGACGGAGTGGCATGCGTGAGAGTGGGAGGCTGTGCAAGAGGAAGGGGTGAGCCTTGTACTCACGCCTGCTACTTCCACGAAACACATCACCACGCGGCCAAAACGGATTCCCGGGTGCACAAGATAGTCCCAGGGGAGTTAAGGGGTAGGCGCGCACCTCCTGCCAAATCACGGGAGCCGTAGATGCACAACTGCCAGTGAGAGGCTGTGCACTGTGAGGCACATGTGCTAAAGAAGGCGGTGAGTCTTGTACTCACGCCTGCCACTTCCACGAAACACATCACCACGCGGCTAAAATGGATTCCCGCGTGCACTAGATAGTCCCAGGGGAATTGGGGGGTGGGCGCGCACCTCCTGCAAGTCACGGGAGCCGTGGTTGCACGCCTCCGAGTGAGAGGCTATGCACTATGAGGCACATGTGCTAAAGTAGGCGGTGAGCCTTGTACTCACGCCTGCCACTTCCACGAAACGCATGACAACGCCTCCAAAATGAAATCCCAGGTACACTAGTCCCAGGGGAACCTCGGCAATAGACGCGCAACTCCGGGAAATCACGGGCGACGGAGTGGCATGCGTGAGAGTGGGAGGCTGTGCAAGAGGAAGGGGTGAGCCTTCTACTCACGCCTGCTACTTCCACGAAAGACATCACCACGCGGCCAAAACGGATTCCCGGGTGCACAAGATAGTCCCAGGGGAGATGGAGAGTAGGCGCGCACCTCCTGCCAAATCACGGGAGCCGTAGTGGCACGCCTGCCAGTGAGAGGCTGTGCACTGTGAGGCACATGTGCTAAAGAAGGCGGTGAGTCTTGTACTCACGCCTGCCACTTCCACGAAACACATCACCACGCGGCTAAAATGGATTCCCGCGTGCACTAGATAGTCCCAGGGGAATTGGGGGTGGGCGCGCACCTCCTGCAAGTCACGGGAGCCGTGGTGGCACGCCTCCGAGTGAGAGGCTGTGCACTATGAGGCACATGTGCTAAAGAAGGCGGTGAGCCTTGTACTCACGCCTGCCACTTCCACGAAACGCATGACAACGCCTCCAAAATAAAATCCCAGGTACACTAGTCCCAGGGGAACCTCGGCAATAGACGCGCAACTCCGGGAAATCACGGGCGACGGAGTGACATGGGTGAGAGTGGGAGGCTGTGCAAGAGGAAGGGGTGAGCCTTCTACTCACGCCTGCTACTTCCACGAAAGACATCACCACGCGGCCAAAACGGATTCCCGGGTGCACAAGATAGTCCCAGGGGAGATGGAGAGTAGGCGCGCACCTCCTGCCAAATCACGGGAGCCGTAGTGGCACGCCTGCCAGTGAGAGGCTCTGCACTGTGAAGCACATGTCCTAAAGAAGGCGGGAAGCCTTGTACTCACGCCTGCCACTTCCACGAAACGCATGACAACGCCTCCAAAATGAAATCCCCGGTTTACTAGACCCAGGGGAACCTCGGCAATAGACGCGCAACTCCGGGAAATGACGGGCGACGGAGTGGCATGCGTGAGAGTGGGAGGCTGTGCAAGAGGAAGGGGTGAGCCTTGTACTCACGCCTGCTACTTCCACGAAACACATCACCACGCGGCCAAAACGGATTCCCGGGTGCACAAGATAGTCCCAGGGGAGTTAAGGGGTAGGCGCGCACCTCCTGCCAAATCACGGGAGCCGTAGATGCACAACTGCCAGTGAGAGGCTGTGCACTGTGAGGCACATGTGCTAAAGAAGGCGGTGAGTCTTGTACTCACGCCTGCCACTTCCACGAAACACATCACCACGCGGCTAAAATGGATTCCCGCGTGCACTAGATAGTCCCAGGGGAATTGGGGGATGGGCGCGCACCTCCTGCAAGTCACGGGAGCCGTGGTTGCACGCCTCCGAGTGAGAGGCTATGCACTATGAGGCACATGTGCTAAAGTAGGCGGTGAGCCTTGTACTCACGCCTGCCACTTCCACGAAACGCATGACAACGCCTCCAAAATGAAATCCCAGGTACACTAGTCCCAGGGGAACCTCGGCAATAGACGCGCAACTCCGGGAAATCACGGGCGACGGAGTGGCATGCGTGAGAGTGGGAGGCTGTGCAAGAGGAAGGGGTGAGCCTTCTACTCACGCCTGCTACTTCCACGAAAGACATCACCACGCGGCCAAAACGGATTCCCGGGTGCACAAGATAGTCCCAGGGGAGATGGAGAGTAGGCGCGCACCTCCTGCCAAATCACGGGAGCCGTAGTGGCACGCCTGCCAGTGAGAGGCTGTGCACTGTGAGGCACATGTGCTAAAGAAGGCGGTGAGTCTTGTACTCACGCCTGCCACTTCCACGAAACACATCACCACGCGGCTAAAATGGATTCCCGCGTGCACTAGATAGTCCCAGGGGAATTGGGGGTGGGCGCGCACCTCCTGCAAGTCACGGGAGCCGTGGTGGCACGCCTCCGAGTGAGAGGCTGTGCACTATGAGGCACATGTGCTAAAGAAGGCGGTGAGCCTTGTACTCACGCCTGCCACTTCCACGAAACGCATGACAACGCCTCCAAAATAAAATCCCAGGTACACTAGTCCCAGGGGAACCTCGGCAATAGACGCGCAACTCCGGGAAATCACGGGCGACGGAGTGACATGGGTGAGAGTGGGAGGCTGTGCAAGAGGAAGGGGTGAGCCTTCTACTCACGCCTGCTACTTCCACGAAAGACATCACCACGCGGCCAAAACGGATTCCCGGGTGCACAAGATAGTCCCAGGGGAGATGGAGAGTAGGCGCGCACCTCCTGCCAAATCACGGGAGCCGTAGTGGCACGCCTGCCAGTGAGAGGCTCTGCACTGTGAAGCACATGTCCTAAAGAAGGCGGGAAGCCTTGTACTCACGCCTGCCACTTCCACGAAACGCATGACAACGCCTCCAAAATGAAATCCCCGGTTTACTAGACCCAGGGGAACCTCGGCAATAGACGCGCAACTCCGGGAAATGACGGGCGACGGAGTGGCATGCGTGAGAGTGGGAGGCTGTGCAAGAGGAAGGGGTGAGCCTTGTACTCACGCCTGCTACTTCCACGAAACACATCACCACGCGGCCAAAACGGATTCCCGGGTGCACAAGATAGTCCCAGGGGAGTTAAGGGGTAGGCGCGCACCTCCTGCCAAATCACGGGAGCCGTAGATGCACAACTGCCAGTGAGAGGCTGTGCACTGTGAGGCACATGTGCTAAAGAAGGCGGTGAGTCTTGTACTCACGCCTGCCACTTCCACGAAACACATCACCACGCGGCTAAAATGGATTCCCGCGTGCACTAGATAGTCCCAGGGGAATTGGGGGGTGGGCGCGCACCTCCTGCAAGTCACGGGAGCCGTGGTTGCACGCCTCCGAGTGAGAGGCTATGCACTATGAGGCACATGTGCTAAAGTAGGCGGTGAGCCTTGTACTCACGCCTGCCACTTCCACGAAACGCATGACAACGCCTCCAAAATGAAATCCCAGGTACACTAGTCCCAGGGGAACCTCGGCAATAGACGCGCAACTCCGGGAAATCACGGGCGACGGAGTGGCATGCGTGAGAGTGGGAGGCTGTGCAAGAGGAAGGGGTGAGCCTTCTACTCACGCCTGCTACTTCCACGAAAGACATCACCACGCGGCCAAAACGGATTCCCGGGTGCACAAGATAGTCCCAGGGGAGATGGAGAGTAGGCGCGCACCTCCTGCCAAATCACGGGAGCCGTAGTGGCACGCCTGCCAGTGAGAGGCTGTGCACTGTGAGGCACATGTGCTAAAGAAGGCGGTGAGTCTTGTACTCACGCCTGCCACTTCCACGAAACACATCACCACGCGGCTAAAATGGATTCCCGCGTGCACTAGATAGTCCCAGGGGAATTGGGGGTGGGCGCGCACCTCCTGCAAGTCACGGGAGCCGTGGTGGCACGCCTCCGAGTGAGAGGCTGTGCACTATGAGGCACATGTGCTAAAGAAGGCGGTGAGCCTTGTACTCACGCCTGCCACTTCCACGAAACGCATGACAACGCCTCCAAAATAAAATCCCAGGTACACTAGTCCCAGGGGAACCTCGGCAATAGACGCGCAACTCCGGGAAATCACGGGCGACGGAGTGACATGGGTGAGAGTGGGAGGCTGTGCAAGAGGAAGGGGTGAGCCTTCTACTCACGCCTGCTACTTCCACGAAAGACATCACCACGCGGCCAAAACGGATTCCCGGGTGCACAAGATAGTCCCAGGGGAGATGGAGAGTAGGCGCGCACCTCCTGCCAAATCACGGGAGCCGTAGTGGCACGCCTGCCAGTGAGAGGCTCTGCACTGTGAAGCACATGTCCTAAAGAAGGCGGGAAGCCTTGTACTCACGCCTGCCACTTCCACGAAACGCATGACAACGCCTCCAAAATGAAATCCCCGGTTTACTAGACCCAGGGGAACCTCGGCAATAGACGCGCAACTCCGGGAAATGACGGGCGACGGAGTGGCATGCGTGAGAGTGGGAGGCTGTGCAAGAGGAAGGGGTGAGCCTTGTACTCACGCCTGCTACTTCCACGAAACACATCACCACGCGGCCAAAACGGATTCCCGGGTGCACAAGATAGTCCCAGGGGAGTTAAGGGGTAGGCGCGCACCTCCTGCCAAATCACGGGAGCCGTAGATGCACAACTGCCAGTGAGAGGCTGTGCACTGTGAGGCACATGTGCTAAAGAAGGCGGTGAGTCTTGTACTCACGCCTGCCACTTCCACGAAACACATCACCACGCGGCTAAAATGGATTCCCGCGTGCACTAGATAGTCCCAGGGGAATTGGGGGGTGGGCGCGCACCTCCTGCAAGTCACGGGAGCCGTGGTTGCACGCCTCCGAGTGAGAGGCTATGCACTATGAGGCACATGTGCTAAAGTAGGCGGTGAGCCTTGTACTCACGCCTGCCACTTCCACGAAACGCATGACAACGCCTCCAAAATGAAATCCCAGGTACACTAGTCCCAGGGGAACCTCGGCAATAGACGCGCAACTCCGGGAAATCACGGGCGACGGAGTGGCATGCGTGAGAGTGGGAGGCTGTGCAAGAGGAAGGGGTGAGCCTTCTACTCACGCCTGCTACTTCCACGAAAGACATCACCACGCGGCCAAAACGGATTCCCGGGTGCACAAGATAGTCCCAGGGGAGATGGAGAGTAGGCGCGCACCTCCTGCCAAATCACGGGAGCCGTAGTGGCACGCCTGCCAGTGAGAGGCTGTGCACTGTGAGGCACATGTGCTAAAGAAGGTGGTGAGTCTTGTACTCACGCCTGCCACTTCCACGAAACACATCACCACGCGGCTAAAATGGATTCCCGCGTGCACTAGATAGTCCCAGGGGAATTGGGGGTGGGCGCGCACCTCCTGCAAGTCACGGGAGCCGTGGTGGCACGCCTCCGAGTGAGAGGCTGTGCACTATGAGGCACATGTGCTAAAGAAGGCGGTGAGCCTTGTACTCACGCCTGCCACTTCCACGAAACGCATGACAACGCCTCCAAAATAAAATCCCAGGTACACTAGTCCCAGGGGAACCTCGGCAATAGACGCGCAACTCCGGGAAATCACGGGCGACGGAGTGACATGGGTGAGAGTGGGAGGCTGTGCAAGAGGAAGGGGTGAGCCTTCTACTCACGCCTGCTACTTCCACGAAAGACATCACCACGCGGCCAAAACGGATTCCCGGGTGCACAAGATAGTCCCAGGGGAGATGGAGAGTAGGCGCGCACCTCCTGCCAAATCACGGGAGCCGTAGTGGCACGCCTGCCAGTGAGAGGCTCTGCACTGTGAAGCACATGTCCTAAAGAAGGCGGGAAGCCTTGTACTCACGCCTGCCACTTCCACGAAACGCATGACAACGCCTCCAAAATGAAATCCCCGGTTTACTAGACCCAGGGGAACCTCGGCAATAGACGCGCAACTCCGGGAAATGACGGGCGACGGAGTGGCATGCGTGAGAGTGGGAGGCTGTGCAAGAGGAAGGGGTGAGCCTTGTACTCACGCCTGCTACTTCCACGAAACACATCACCACGCGGCCAAAACGGATTCCCGGGTGCACAAGATAGTCCCAGGGGAGTTAAGGGGTAGGCGCGCACCTCCTGCCAAATCACGGGAGCCGTAGATGCACAACTGCCAGTGAGAGGCTGTGCACTGTGAGGCACATGTGCTAAAGAAGGCGGTGAGTCTTGTACTCACGCCTGCCACTTCCACGAAACACATCACCACGCGGCTAAAATGGATTCCCGCGTGCACTAGATAGTCCCAGGGGAATTGGGGGGTGGGCGCGCACCTCCTGCAAGTCACGGGAGCCGTGGTTGCACGCCTCCGAGTGAGAGGCTATGCACTATGAGGCACATGTGCTAAAGTAGGCGGTGAGCCTTGTACTCACGCCTGCCACTTCCACGAAACGCATGACAACGCCTCCAAAATGAAATCCCAGGTACACTAGTCCCAGGGGAACCTCGGCAATAGACGCGCAACTCCGGGAAATCACGGGCGACGGAGTGGCATGCGTGAGAGTGGGAGGCTGTGCAAGAGGAAGGGGTGAGCCTTCTACTCACGCCTGCTACTTCCACGAAAGACATCACCACGCGGCCAAAACGGATTCCCGGGTGCACAAGATAGTCCCAGGGGAGATGGAGAGTAGGCGCGCACCTCCTGCCAAATCACGGGAGCCGTAGTGGCACGCCTGCCAGTGAGAGGCTGTGCACTGTGAGGCACATGTGCTAAAGAAGGCGGTGAGTCTTGTACTCACGCCTGCCACTTCCACGAAACACATCACCACGCGGCTAAAATGGATTCCCGCGTGCACTAGATAGTCCCAGGGGAATTGGGGGTGGGCGCGCACCTCCTGCAAGTCACGGGAGCCGTGGTGGCACGCCTCCGAGTGAGAGGCTGTGCACTATGAGGCACATGTGCTAAAGAAGGCGGTGAGCCTTGTACTCACGCCTGCCACTTCCACGAAACGCATGACAACGCCTCCAAAATAAAATCCCAGGTACACTAGTCCCAGGGGAACCTCGGCAATAGACGCGCAACTCCGGGAAATCACGGGCGACGGAGTGACATGGGTGAGAGTGGGAGGCTGTGCAAGAGGAAGGGGTGAGCCTTCTACTCACGCCTGCTACTTCCACGAAAGACATCACCACGCGGCCAAAACGGATTCCCGGGTGCACAAGATAGTCCCAGGGGAGATGGAGAGTAGGCGCGCACCTCCTGCCAAATCACGGGAGCCGTAGTGGCACGCCTGCCAGTGAGAGGCTCTGCACTGTGAAGCACATGTCCTAAAGAAGGCGGGAAGCCTTGTACTCACGCCTGCCACTTCCACGAAACGCATGACAACGCCTCCAAAATGAAATCCCCGGTTTACTAGACCCAGGGGAACCTCGGCAATAGACGCGCAACTCCGGGAAATCACGGGCGACGGAGTGGCATGCGTGAGAGTGGGAGGCTGTGCAAGAGGAAGGGGTGAGCCTTGTACTCACGCCTGCTACTTCCACGAAACACATCACCACGCGGCCAAAACGGATTCCCGGGTGCACAAGATAGTCCCAGGGGAGTTAAGGGGTAGGCGCGCACCTCCTGCCAAATCACGGGAGCCGTAGATGCACAACTGCCAGTGAGAGGCTGTGCACTGTGAGGCACATGTGCTAAAGAAGGCGGTGAGTCTTGTACTCACGCCTGCCACTTCCACGAAACACATCACCACGCGGCTAAAATGGATTCCCGCGTGCACTAGATAGTCCCAGGGGAATTGGGGGGTGGGCGCGCACCTCCTGCAAGTCACGGGAGCCGTGGTTGCACGCCTCCGAGTGAGAGGCTATGCACTATGAGGCACATGTGCTAAAGTAGGCGGTGAGCCTTGTACTCACGCCTGCCACTTCCACGAAACGCATGACAACGCCTCCAAAATGAAATCCCAGGTACACTAGTCCCAGGGGAACCTCGGCAATAGACGCGCAACTCCGGGAAATCACGGGCGACGGAGTGGCATGCGTGAGAGTGGGAGGCTGTGCAAGAGGAAGGGGTGAGCCTTCTACTCACGCCTGCTACTTCCACGAAAGACATCACCACGCGGCCAAAACGGATTCCCGGGTGCACAAGATAGTCCCAGGGGAGATGGAGAGTAGGCGCGCACCTCCTGCCAAATCACGGGAGCCGTAGTGGCACGCCTGCCAGTGAGAGGCTGTGCACTGTGAGGCACATGTGCTAAAGAAGGCGGTGAGTCTTGTACTCACGCCTGCCACTTCCACGAAACACATCACCACGCGGCTAAAATGGATTCCCGCGTGCACTAGATAGTCCCAGGGGAATTGGGGGTGGGCGCGCACCTCCTGCAAGTCACGGGAGCCGTGGTGGCACGCCTCCGAGTGAGAGGCTGTGCACTATGAGGCACATGTGCTAAAGAAGGCGGTGAGCCTTGTACTCACGCCTGCCACTTCCACGAAACGCATGACAACGCCTCCAAAATAAAATCCCAGGTACACTAGTCCCAGGGGAACCTCGGCAATAGACGCGCAACTCCGGGAAATCACGGGCGACGGAGTGACATGGGTGAGAGTGGGAGGCTGTGCAAGAGGAAGGGGTGAGCCTTCTACTCACGCCTGCTACTTCCACGAAAGACATCACCACGCGGCCAAAACGGATTCCCGGGTGCACAAGATAGTCCCAGGGGAGATGGAGAGTAGGCGCGCACCTCCTGCCAAATCACGGGAGCCGTAGTGGCACGCCTGCCAGTGAGAGGCTCTGCACTGTGAAGCACATGTCCTAAAGAAGGCGGGAAGCCTTGTACTCACGCCTGCCACTTCCACGAAACGCATGACAACGCCTCCAAAATGAAATCCCCGGTTTACTAGACCCAGGGGAACCTCGGCAATAGACGCGCAACTCCGGGAAATGACGGGCGACGGAGTGGCATGCGTGAGAGTGGGAGGCTGTGCAAGAGGAAGGGGTGAGCCTTGTACTCACGCCTGCTACTTCCACGAAACACATCACCACGCGGCCAAAACGGATTCCCGGGTGCACAAGATAGTCCCAGGGGAGTTAAGGGGTAGGCGCGCACCTCCTGCCAAATCACGGGAGCCGTAGATGCACAACTGCCAGTGAGAGGCTGTGCACTGTGAGGCACATGTGCTAAAGAAGGCGGTGAGTCTTGTACTCACGCCTGCCACTTCCACGAAACACATCACCACGCGGCTAAAATGGATTCCCGCGTGCACTAGATAGTCCCAGGGGAATTGGGGGGTGGGCGCGCACCTCCTGCAAGTCACGGGAGCCGTGGTTGCACGCCTCCGAGTGAGAGGCTATGCACTATGAGGCACATGTGCTAAAGTAGGCGGTGAGCCTTGTACTCACGCCTGCCACTTCCACGAAACGCATGACAACGCCTCCAAAATGAAATCCCAGGTACACTAGTCCCAGGGGAACCTCGGCAATAGACGCGCAACTCCGGGAAATCACGGGCGACGGAGTGGCATGCGTGAGAGTGGGAGGCTGTGCAAGAGGAAGGGGTGAGCCTTCTACTCACGCCTGCTACTTCCACGAAAGACATCACCACGCGGCCAAAACGGATTCCCGGGTGCACAAGATAGTCCCAGGGGAGATGGAGAGTAGGCGCGCACCTCCTGCCAAATCACGGGAGCCGTAGTGGCACGCCTGCCAGTGAGAGGCTGTGCACTGTGAGGCACATGTGCTAAAGAAGGCGGTGAGTCTTGTACTCACGCCTGCCACTTCCACGAAACACATCACCACGCGGCTAAAATGGATTCCCGCGTGCACTAGATAGTCCCAGGGGAATTGGGGGTGGGCGCGCACCTCCTGCAAGTCACGGGAGCCGTGGTGGCACGCCTCCGAGTGAGAGGCTGTGCACTATGAGGCACATGTGCTAAAGAAGGCGGTGAGCCTTGTACTCACGCCTGCCACTTCCACGAAACGCATGACAACGCCTCCAAAATAAAATCCCAGGTACACTAGTCCCAGGGGAACCTCGGCAATAGACGCGCAACTCCGGGAAATCACGGGCGACGGAGTGACATGGGTGAGAGTGGGAGGCTGTGCAAGAGGAAGGGGTGAGCCTTCTACTCACGCCTGCTACTTCCACGAAAGACATCACCACGCGGCCAAAACGGATTCCCGGGTGCACAAGATAGTCCCAGGGGAGATGGAGAGTAGGCGCGCACCTCCTGCCAAATCACGGGAGCCGTAGTGGCACGCCTGCCAGTGAGAGGCTCTGCACTGTGAAGCACATGTCCTAAAGAAGGCGGGAAGCCTTGTACTCACGCCTGCCACTTCCACGAAACGCATGACAACGCCTCCAAAATGAAATCCCCGGTTTACTAGACCCAGGGGAACCTCGGCAATAGACGCGCAACTCCGGGAAATGACGGGCGACGGAGTGGCATGCGTGAGAGTGGGAGGCTGTGCAAGAGGAAGGGGTGAGCCTTCTACTCACGCCTGCTACTTCCACGAAACACATCACCACGCGGCCAAAACGGATTCCCGGGTGCACAAGATAGTCCCAGGGGAGTTAAGGGGTAGGCGCGCACCTCCTGCCAAATCACGGGAGCCGTAGATGCACAACTGCCAGTGAGAGGCTGTGCACTGTGAGGCACATGTGCTAAAGAAGGCGGTGAGTCTTGTACTCACGCCTGCCACTTCCACGAAACACATCACCACGCGGCTAAAATGGATTCCCGCGTGCACTAGATAGTCCCAGGGGAATTGGGGGATGGGCGCGCACCTCCTGCAAGTCACGGGAGCCGTGGTTGCACGCCTCCGAGTGAGAGGCTATGCACTATGAGGCACATGTGCTAAAGTAGGCGGTGAGCCTTGTACTCACGCCTGCCACTTCCACGAAACGCATGACAACGCCTCCAAAATGAAATCCCAGGTACACTAGTCCCAGGGGAACCTCGGCAATAGACGCGCAACTCCGGGAAATCACGGGCGACGGAGTGGCATGCGTGAGAGTGGGAGGCTGTGCAAGAGGAAGGGGTGAGCCTTCTACTCACGCCTGCTACTTCCACGAAAGACATCACCACGCGGCCAAAACGGATTCCCGGGTGCACAAGATAGTCCCAGGGGAGATGGAGAGTAGGCGCGCACCTCCTGCCAAATCACGGGAGCCGTAGTGGCACGCCTGCCAGTGAGAGGCTGTGCACTGTGAGGCACATGTGCTAAAGAAGGCGGTGAGTCTTGTACTCACGCCTGCCACTTCCACGAAACACATCACCACGCGGCTAAAATGGATTCCCGCGTGCACTAGATAGTCCCAGGGGAATTGGGGGTGGGCGCGCACCTCCTGCAAGTCACGGGAGCCGTGGTGGCACGCCTCCGAGTGAGAGGCTGTGCACTATGAGGCACATGTGCTAAAGAAGGCGGTGAGCCTTGTACTCACGCCTGCCACTTCCACGAAACGCATGACAACGCCTCCAAAATAAAATCCCAGGTACACTAGTCCCAGGGGAACCTCGGCAATAGACGCGCAACTCCGGGAAATCACGGGCGACGGAGTGACATGGGTGAGAGTGGGAGGCTGTGCAAGAGGAAGGGGTGAGCCTTCTACTCACGCCTGCTACTTCCACGAAAGACATCACCACGCGGCCAAAACGGATTCCCGGGTGCACAAGATAGTCCCAGGGGAGATGGAGAGTAGGCGCGCACCTCCTGCCAAATCACGGGAGCCGTAGTGGCACGCCTGCCAGTGAGAGGCTCTGCACTGTGAAGCACATGTCCTAAAGAAGGCGGGAAGCCTTGTACTCACGCCTGCCACTTCCACGAAACGCATGACAACGCCTCCAAAATGAAATCCCCGGTTTACTAGACCCAGGGGAACCTCGGCAATAGACGCGCAACTCCGGGAAATGACGGGCGACGGAGTGGCATGCGTGAGAGTGGGAGGCTGTGCAAGAGGAAGGGGTGAGCCTTGTACTCACGCCTGCTACTTCCACGAAACACATCACCACGCGGCCAAAACGGATTCCCGGGTGCACAAGATAGTCCCAGGGGAGTTAAGGGGTAGGCGCGCACCTCCTGCCAAATCACGGGAGCCGTAGATGCACAACTGCCAGTGAGAGGCTGTGCACTGTGAGGCACATGTGCTAAAGAAGGCGGTGAGTCTTGTACTCACGCCTGCCACTTCCACGAAACACATCACCACGCGGCTAAAATGGATTCCCGCGTGCACTAGATAGTCCCAGGGGAATTGGGGGGTGGGCGCGCACCTCCTGCAAGTCACGGGAGCCGTGGTTGCACGCCTCCGAGTGAGAGGCTATGCACTATGAGGCACATGTGCTAAAGTAGGCGGTGAGCCTTGTACTCACGCCTGCCACTTCCACGAAACGCATGACAACGCCTCCAAAATGAAATCCCAGGTACACTAGTCCCAGGGGAACCTCGGCAATAGACGCGCAACTCCGGGAAATCACGGGCGACGGAGTGGCATGCGTGAGAGTGGGAGGCTGTGCAAGAGGAAGGGGTGAGCCTTCTACTCACGCCTGCTACTTCCACGAAAGACATCACCACGCGGCCAAAACGGATTCCCGGGTGCACAAGATAGTCCCAGGGGAGATGGAGAGTAGGCGCGCACCTCCTGCCAAATCACGGGAGCCGTAGTGGCACGCCTGCCAGTGAGAGGCTGTGCACTGTGAGGCACATGTGCTAAAGAAGGCGGTGAGTCTTGTACTCACGCCTGCCACTTCCACGAAACACATCACCACGCGGCTAAAATGGATTCCCGCGTGCACTAGATAGTCCCAGGGGAATTGGGGGTGGGCGCGCACCTCCTGCAAGTCACGGGAGCCGTGGTGGCACGCCTCCGAGTGAGAGGCTGTGCACTATGAGGCACATGTGCTAAAGAAGGCGGTGAGCCTTGTACTCACGCCTGCCACTTCCACGAAACGCATGACAACGCCTCCAAAATAAAATCCCAGGTACACTAGTCCCAGGGGAACCTCGGCAATAGACGCGCAACTCCGGGAAATCACGGGCGACGGAGTGACATGGGTGAGAGTGGGAGGCTGTGCAAGAGGAAGGGGTGAGCCTTCTACTCACGCCTGCTACTTCCACGAAAGACATCACCACGCGGCCAAAACGGATTCCCGGGTGCACAAGATAGTCCCAGGGGAGATGGAGAGTAGGCGCGCACCTCCTGCCAAATCACGGGAGCCGTAGTGGCACGCCTGCCAGTGAGAGGCTCTGCACTGTGAAGCACATGTCCTAAAGAAGGCGGGAAGCCTTGTACTCACGCCTGCCACTTCCACGAAACGCATGACAACGCCTCCAAAATGAAATCCCCGGTTTACTAGACCCAGGGGAACCTCGGCAATAGACGCGCAACTCCGGGAAATGACGGGCGACGGAGTGGCATGCGTGAGAGTGGGAGGCTGTGCAAGAGGAAGGGGTGAGCCTTGTACTCACGCCTGCTACTTCCACGAAACACATCACCACGCGGCCAAAACGGATTCCCGGGTGCACAAGATAGTCCCAGGGGAGTTAAGGGGTAGGCGCGCACCTCCTGCCAAATCACGGGAGCCGTAGATGCACAACTGCCAGTGAGAGGCTGTGCACTGTGAGGCACATGTGCTAAAGAAGGCGGTGAGTCTTGTACTCACGCCTGCCACTTCCACGAAACACATCACCACGCGGCTAAAATGGATTCCCGCGTGCACTAGATAGTCCCAGGGGAATTGGGGGGTGGGCGCGCACCTCCTGCAAGTCACGGGAGCCGTGGTTGCACGCCTCCGAGTGAGAGGCTATGCACTATGAGGCACATGTGCTAAAGTAGGCGGTGAGCCTTGTACTCACGCCTGCCACTTCCACGAAACGCATGACAACGCCTCCAAAATGAAATCCCAGGTACACTAGTCCCAGGGGAACCTCGGCAATAGACGCGCAACTCCGGGAAATCACGGGCGACGGAGTGGCATGCGTGAGAGTGGGAGGCTGTGCAAGAGGAAGGGGTGAGCCTTCTACTCACGCCTGCTACTTCCACGAAAGACATCACCACGCGGCCAAAACGGATTCCCGGGTGCACAAGATAGTCCCAGGGGAGATGGAGAGTAGGCGCGCACCTCCTGCCAAATCACGGGAGCCGTAGTGGCACGCCTGCCAGTGAGAGGCTGTGCACTGTGAGGCACATGTGCTAAAGAAGGCGGTGAGTCTTGTACTCACGCCTGCCACTTCCACGAAACACATCACCACGCGGCTAAAATGGATTCCCGCGTGCACTAGATAGTCCCAGGGGAATTGGGGGTGGGCGCGCACCTCCTGCAAGTCACGGGAGCCGTGGTGGCACGCCTCCGAGTGAGAGGCTGTGCACTATGAGGCACATGTGCTAAAGAAGGCGGTGAGCCTTGTACTCACGCCTGCCACTTCCACGAAACGCATGACAACGCCTCCAAAATAAAATCCCAGGTACACTAGTCCCAGGGGAACCTCGGCAATAGACGCGCAACTCCGGGAAATCACGGGCGACGGAGTGACATGGGTGAGAGTGGGAGGCTGTGCAAGAGGAAGGGGTGAGCCTTCTACTCACGCCTGCTACTTCCACGAAAGACATCACCACGCGGCCAAAACGGATTCCCGGGTGCACAAGATAGTCCCAGGGGAGATGGAGAGTAGGCGCGCACCTCCTGCCAAATCACGGGAGCCGTAGTGGCACGCCTGCCAGTGAGAGGCTCTGCACTGTGAAGCACATGTCCTAAAGAAGGCGGGAAGCCTTGTACTCACGCCTGCCACTTCCACGAAACGCATGACAACGCCTCCAAAATGAAATCCCCGGTTTACTAGACCCAGGGGAACCTCGGCAATAGACGCGCAACTCCGGGAAATGACGGGCGACGGAGTGGCATGCGTGAGAGTGGGAGGCTGTGCAAGAGGAAGGGGTGAGCCTTCTACTCACGCCTGCTACTTCCACGAAACACATCACCACGCGGCCAAAACGGATTCCCGGGTGCACAAGATAGTCCCAGGGGAGTTAAGGGGTAGGCGCGCACCTCCTGCCAAATCACGGGAGCCGTAGATGCACAACTGCCAGTGAGAGGCTGTGCACTGTGAGGCACATGTGCTAAAGAAGGCGGTGAGTCTTGTACTCACGCCTGCCACTTCCACGAAACACATCACCACGCGGCTAAAATGGATTCCCGCGTGCACTAGATAGTCCCAGGGGAATTGGGGGGTGGGCGCGCACCTCCTGCAAGTCACGGGAGCCGTGGTTGCACGCCTCCGAGTGAGAGGCTATGCACTATGAGGCACATGTGCTAAAGTAGGCGGTGAGCCTTGTACTCACGCCTGCCACTTCCACGAAACGCATGACAACGCCTCCAAAATGAAATCCCAGGTACACTAGTCCCAGGGGAACCTCGGCAATAGACGCGCAACTCCGGGAAATCACGGGCGACGGAGTGGCATGCGTGAGAGTGGGAGGCTGTGCAAGAGGAAGGGGTGAGCCTTCTACTCACGCCTGCTACTTCCACGAAAGACATCACCACGCGGCCAAAACGGATTCCCGGGTGCACAAGATAGTCCCAGGGGAGATGGAGAGTAGGCGCGCACCTCCTGCCAAATCACGGGAGCCGTAGTGGCACGCCTGCCAGTGAGAGGCTGTGCACTGTGAGGCACATGTGCTAAAGAAGGCGGTGAGTCTTGTACTCACGCCTGCCACTTCCACGAAACACATCACCACGCGGCTAAAATGGATTCCCGCGTGCACTAGATAGTCCCAGGGGAATTGGGGGTGGGCGCGCACCTCCTGCAAGTCACGGGAGCCGTGGTGGCACGCCTCCGAGTGAGAGGCTGTGCACTATGAGGCACATGTGCTAAAGAAGGCGGTGAGCCTTGTACTCACGCCTGCCACTTCCACGAAACGCATGACAACGCCTCCAAAATAAAATCCCAGGTACACTAGTCCCAGGGGAACCTCGGCAATAGACGCGCAACTCCGGGAAATCACGGGCGACGGAGTGACATGGGTGAGAGTGGGAGGCTGTGCAAGAGGAAGGGGTGAGCCTTCTACTCACGCCTGCTACTTCCACGAAAGACATCACCACGCGGCCAAAACGGATTCCCGGGTGCACAAGATAGTCCCAGGGGAGATGGAGAGTAGGCGCGCACCTCCTGCCAAATCACGGGAGCCGTAGTGGCACGCCTGCCAGTGAGAGGCTCTGCACTGTGAAGCACATGTCCTAAAGAAGGCGGGAAGCCTTGTACTCACGCCTGCCACTTCCACGAAACGCATGACAACGCCTCCAAAATGAAATCCCCAGTTTACTAGACCCAGGGGAACCTCGGCAATAGACGCGCAACTCCGGGAAATGACGGGCGACGGAGTGGCATGCGTGAGAGTGGGAGGCTGTGCAAGAGGAAGGGGTGAGACTTGTACTCACGCCTGCTACTTCCACGAAACACATCACCACGCGGCCAAAACGGATTCCCGGGTGCACAAGATAGTCCCAGGGGAGTTAAGGGGTAGGCGCGCACCTCCTGCCAAATCACGGGAGCCGTAGATGCACAACTGCCAGTGAGAGGCTGTGCACTGTGAGGCACATGTGCTAAAGAAGGCGGTGAGTCTTGTACTCACGCCTGCCACTTCCACGAAACACATCACCACGCGGCTAAAATGGATTCCCGCGTGCACTAGATAGTCCCAGGGGAATTGGGGGGTGGGCGCGCACCTCCTGCAAGTCACGGGAGCCGTGGTTGCACGCCTCCGAGTGAGAGGCTATGCACTATGAGGCACATGTGCTAAAGTAGGCGGTGAGCCTTGTACTCACGCCTGCCACTTCCACGAAACGCATGACAACGCCTCCAAAATGAAATCCCAGGTACACTAGTCCCAGGGGAACCTCGGCAATAGACGCGCAACTCCGGGAAATCACGGGCGACGGAGTGGCATGCGTGAGAGTGGGAGGCTGTGCAAGAGGAAGGGGTGAGCCTTCTACTCACGCCTGCTACTTCCACGAAAGACATCACCACGCGGCCAAAACGGATTCCCGGGTGCACAAGATAGTCCCAGGGGAGATGGAGAGTAGGCGCGCACCTCCTGCCAAATCACGGGAGCCGTAGTGGCACGCCTGCCAGTGAGAGGCTGTGCACTGTGAGGCACATGTGCTAAAGAAGGCGGTGAGTCTTGTACTCACGCCTGCCACTTCCACGAAACACATCACCACGCGGCTAAAATGGATTCCCGCGTGCACTAGATAGTCCCAGGGGAATTGGGGGTGGGCGCGCACCTCCTGCAAGTCACGGGAGCCGTGGTGGCACGCCTCCGAGTGAGAGGCTGTGCACTATGAGGCACATGTGCTAAAGAAGGCGGTGAGCCTTGTACTCACGCCTGCCACTTCCACGAAACGCATGACAACGCCTCCAAAATAAAATCCCAGGTACACTAGTCCCAGGGGAACCTCGGCAATAGACGCGCAACTCCGGGAAATCACGGGCGATGGAGTGACATGGGTGAGAGTGGGAGGCTGTGCAAGAGGAAGGGGTGAGCCTTCTACTCACGCCTGCTACTTCCACGAAAGACATCACCACGCGGCCAAAACGGATTCCCGGGTGCACAAGATAGTCCCAGGGGAGATGGAGAGTAGGCGCGCACCTCCTGCCAAATCACGGGAGCCGTAGTGGCACGCCTGCCAGTGAGAGGCTCTGCACTGTGAAGCACATGTCCTAAAGAAGGCGGGAAGCCTTGTACTCACGCCTGCCACTTCCACGAAACGCATGACAACGCCTCCAAAATGAAATCCCCGGTTTACTAGACCCAGGGGAAACTCGGCAATAGACGCGCAACTCCGGGAAATGACGGGCGACGGAGTGGCATGCGTGAGAGTGGGAGGCTGTGCAAGAGGAAGGGGTGAGCCTTCTACTCACGCCTGCTACTTCCACGAAACACATCACCACGCGGCCAAAACGGATTCCCGGGTGCACAAGATAGTCCCAGGGGAGTTAAGGGGTAGGCGCGCACCTCCTGCCAAATCACGGGAGCCGTAGATGCACAACTGCCAGTGAGAGGCTGTGCACTGTGAGGCACATGTGCTAAAGAAGGCGGTGAGTCTTGTACTCACGCCTGCCACTTCCACGAAACACATCACCACGCGGCTAAAATGGATTCCCGCGTGCACTAGATAGTCCCAGGGGAATTGGGGGATGGGCGCGCACCTCCTGCAAGTCACGGGAGCCGTGGTTGCACGCCTCCGAGTGAGAGGCTATGCACTATGAGGCACATGTGCTAAAGTAGGCGGTGAGCCTTGTACTCACGCCTGCCACTTCCACGAAACGCATGACAACGCCTCCAAAATGAAATCCCAGGTACACTAGTCCCAGGGGAACCTCGGCAATAGACGCGCAACTCCGGGAAATCACGGGCGACGGAGTGGCATGCGTGAGAGTGGGAGGCTGTGCAAGAGGAAGGGGTGAGCCTTCTACTCACGCCTGCTACTTCCACGAAAGACATCACCACGCGGCCAAAACGGATTCCCGGGTGCACAAGATAGTCCCAGGGGAGATGGAGAGTAGGCGCGCACCTCCTGCCAAATCACGGGAGCCGTAGTGGCACGCCTGCCAGTGAGAGGCTGTGCACTGTGAGGCACATGTGCTAAAGAAGGCGGTGAGTCTTGTACTCACGCCTGCCACTTCCACGAAACACATCACCACACGGCTAAAATGGATTCCCGCGTGCACTAGATAGTCCCAGGGGAATTGGGGGTGGGCGCGCACCTCCTGCAAGTCACGGGAGCCGTGGTGGCACGCCTCCGAGTGAGAGGCTGTGCACTATGAGGCACATGTGCTAAAGAAGGCGGTGAGCCTTGTACTCACGCCTGCCACTTCCACGAAACGCATGACAACGCCTCCAAAATAAAATCCCAGGTACACTAGTCCCAGGGGAACCTCGGCAATAGACGCGCAACTCCGGGAAATCACGGGCGACGGAGTGACATGGGTGAGAGTGGGAGGCTGTGCAAGAGGAAGGGGTGAGCCTTCTACTCACGCCTGCTACTTCCACGAAAGACATCACCACGCGGCCAAAACGGATTCCCGGGTGCACAAGATAGTCCCAGGGGAGATGGAGAGTAGGCGCGCACCTCCTGCCAAATCACGGGAGCCGTAGTGGCACGCCTGCCAGTGAGAGGCTCTGCACTGTGAAGCACATGTCCTAAAGAAGGCGGGAAGCCTTGTACTCACGCCTGCCACTTCCACGAAACGCATGACAACGCCTCCAAAATGAAATCCCCGGTTTACTAGACCCAGGGGAACCTCGGCAATAGACGCGCAACTCCGGGAAATGACGGGCGACGGAGTGGCATGCGTGAGAGTGGGAGGCTGTGCAAGAGGAAGGGGTGAGCCTTGTACTCACGCCTGCTACTTCCACGAAACACATCACCACGCGGCCAAAACGGATTCCCGGGTGCACAAGATAGTCCCAGGGGAGTTAAGGGGTAGGCGCGCACCTCCTGCCAAATCACGGGAGCCGTAGATGCACAACTGCCAGTGAGAGGCTGTGCACTGTGAGGCACATGTGCTAAAGAAGGCGGTGAGTCTTGTACTCACGCCTGCCACTTCCACGAAACACATCACCACGCGGCTAAAATGGATTCCCGCGTGCACTAGATAGTCCCAGGGGAATTGGGGGGTGGGCGCGCACCTCCTGCAAGTCACGGGAGCCGTGGTTGCACGCCTCCGAGTGAGAGGCTATGCACTATGAGGCACATGTGCTAAAGTAGGCGGTGAGCCTTGTACTCACGCCTGCCACTTCCACGAAACGCATGACAACGCCTCCAAAATGAAATCCCAGGTACACTAGTCCCAGGGGAACCTCGGCAATAGACGCGCAACTCCGGGAAATCACGGGCGACGGAGTGGCATGCGTGAGAGTGGGAGGCTGTGCAAGAGGAAGGGGTGAGCCTTCTACTCACGCCTGCTACTTCCACGAAAGACATCACCACGCGGCCAAAACGGATTCCCGGGTGCACAAGATAGTCCCAGGGGAGATGGAGAGTAGGCGCGCACCTCCTGCCAAATCACGGGAGCCGTAGTGGCACGCCTGCCAGTGAGAGGCTGTGCACTGTGAGGCACATGTGCTAAAGAAGGCGGTGAGTCTTGTACTCACGCCTGCCACTTCCACGAAACACATCACCACGCGGCTAAAATGGATTCCCGCGTGCACTAGATAGTCCCAGGGGAATTGGGGGTGGGCGCGCACCTCCTGCAAGTCACGGGAGCCGTGGTGGCACGCCTCCGAGTGAGAGGCTGTGCACTATGAGGCACATGTGCTAAAGAAGGCGGTGAGCCTTGTACTCACGCCTGCCACTTCCACGAAACGCATGACAACGCCTCTAAAATAAAATCCCAGGTACACTAGTCCCAGGGGAACCTCGGCAATAGACGCGCAACTCCGGGAAATCACGGGCGACGGAGTGACATGGGTGAGAGTGGGAGGCTGTGCAAGAAGAAGGGGTGAGCCTTCTACTCACGCCTGCTACTTCCACGAAAGACATCACCACGCGGCCAAAACGGATTCCCGGGTGCACAAGATAGTCCCAGGGGAGATGGAGAGTAGGCGCGCACCTCCTGCCAAATCACGGGAGCCGTAGTGGCACGCCTGCCAGTGAGAGGCTCTGCACTGTGAAGCACATGTCCTAAAGAAGGCGGGAAGCCTTGTACTCACGCCTGCCACTTCCACGAAACGCATGACAACGCCTCCAAAATGAAATCCCCGGTTTACTAGACCCAGGGGAACCTCGGCAATAGACGCGCAACTCCGGGAAATGACGGGCGACGGAGTGGCATGCGTGAGAGTGGGAGGCTGTGCAAGAGGAAGGGGTGAGCCTTGTACTCACGCCTGCTACTTCCACGAAACACATCACCACGCGGCCAAAACGGATTCCCGGGTGCACAAGATAGTCCCAGGGGAGTTAAGGGGTAGGCGCGCACCTCCTGCCAAATCACGGGAGCCGTAGATGCACAACTGCCAGTGAGAGGCTGTGCACTGTGAGGCACATGTGCTAAAGAAGGCGGTGAGTCTTGTACTCACGCCTGCCACTTCCACGAAACACATCACCACGCGGCTAAAATGGATTCCCGCGTGCACTAGATAGTCCCAGGGGAATTGGGGGGTGGGCGCGCACCTCCTGCAAGTCACGGGAGCCGTGGTTGCACGCCTCCGAGTGAGAGGCTATGCACTATGAGGCACATGTGCTAAAGTAGGCGGTGAGCCTTGTACTCACGCCTGCCACTTCCACGAAACGCATGACAACGCCTCCAAAATGAAATCCCAGGTACACTAGTCCCAGGGGAACCTCGGCAATAGACGCGCAACTCCGGGAAATCACGGGCGACGGAGTGGCATGCGTGAGAGTGGGAGGCTGTGCAAGAGGAAGGGGTGAGCCTTCTACTCACGCCTGCTACTTCCACGAAAGACATCACCACGCGGCCAAAACGGATTCCCGGGTGCACAAGATAGTCCCAGGGGAGATGGAGAGTAGGCGCGCACCTCCTGCCAAATCACGGGAGCCGTAGTGGCACGCCTGCCAGTGAGAGGCTGTGCACTGTGAGGCACATGTGCTAAAGAAGGCGGTGAGTCTTGTACTCACGCCTGCCACTTCCACGAAACACATCACCACGCGGCTAAAATGGATTCCCGCGTGCACTAGATAGTCCCAGGGGAATTGGGGGTGGGCGCGCACCTCCTGCAAGTCACGGGAGCCGTGGTGGCACGCCTCCGAGTGAGAGGCTGTGCACTATGAGGCACATGTGCTAAAGAAGGCGGTGAGCCTTGTACTCACGCCTGCCACTTCCACGAAACGCATGACAACGCCTCCAAAATAAAATCCCAGGTACACTAGTCCCAGGGGAACCTCGGCAATAGACGCGCAACTCCGGGAAATCACGGGCGACGGAGTGACATGGGTGAGAGTGGGAGGCTGTGCAAGAGGAAGGGGTGAGCCTTCTACTCACGCCTGCTACTTCCACGAAAGACATCACCACGCGGCCAAAACGGATTCCCGGGTGCACAAGATAGTCCCAGGGGAGATGGAGAGTAGGCGCGCACCTCCTGCCAAATCACGGGAGCCGTAGTGGCACGCCTGCCAGTGAGAGGCTCTGCACTGTGAAGCACATGTCCTAAAGAAGGCGGGAAGCCTTGTACTCACGCCTGCCACTTCCACGAAACGCATGACAACGCCTCCAAAATGAAATCCCCGGTTTACTAGACCCAGGGGAACCTCGGCAATAGACGCGCAACTCCGGGAAATGACGGGCGACGGAGTGGCATGCGTGAGAGTGGGAGGCTGTGCAAGAGGAAGGGGTGAGCCTTGTACTCACGCCTGCTACTTCCACGAAACACATCACCACGCGGCCAAAACGGATTCCCGGGTGCACAAGATAGTCCCAGGGGAGTTAAGGGGTAGGCGCGCACCTCCTGCCAAATCACGGGAGGCGTAGATGCACAACTGCCAGTGAGAGGCTGTGCACTGTGAGGCACATGTGCTAAAGAAGGCGGTGAGTCTTGTACTCACGCCTGCCACTTCCACGAAACACATCACCACGCGGCTAAAATGGATTCCCGCGTGCACTAGATAGTCCCAGGGGAATTGGGGGGTGGGCGCGCACCTCCTGCAAGTCACGGGAGCCGTGGTTGCACGCCTCCGAGTGAGAGGCTATGCACTATGAGGCACATGTGCTAAAGTAGGCGGTGAGCCTTGTACTCACGCCTGCCACTTCCACGAAACGCATGACAACGCCTCCAAAATGAAATCCCAGGTACACTAGTCCCAGGGGAACCTCGGCAATAGACGCGCAACTCCGGGAAATCACGGGCGACGGAGTGGCATGCGTGAGAGTGGGAGGCTGTGCAAGAGGAAGGGGTGAGCCTTCTACTCACGCCTGCTACTTCCACGAAAGACATCACCACGCGGCCAAAACGGATTCCCGGGTGCACAAGATAGTCCCAGGGGAGATGGAGAGTAGGCGCGCACCTCCTGCCAAATCACGGGAGCCGTAGTGGCACGCCTGCCAGTGAGAGGCTGTGCACTGTGAGGCACATGTGCTAAAGAAGGCGGTGAGTCTTGTACTCACGCCTGCCACTTCCACGAAACACATCACCACGCGGCTAAAATGGATTCCCGCGTGCACTAGATAGTCCCAGGGGAATTGGGGGTGGGCGCGCACCTCCTGCAAGTCACGGGAGCCGTGGTGGCACGCCTCCGAGTGAGAGGCTGTGCACTATGAGGCACATGTGCTAAAGAAGGCGGTGAGCCTTGTACTCACGCCTGCCACTTCCACGAAACGCATGACAACGCCTCCAAAATAAAATCCCAGGTACACTAGTCCCAGGGGAACCTCGGCAATAGACGCGCAACTCCGGGAAATCACGGGCGACGGAGTGACATGGGTGAGAGTGGGAGGCTGTGCAAGAGGAAGGGGTGAGCCTTCTACTCACGCCTGCTACTTCCACGAAAGACATCACCACGCGGCCAAAACGGATTCCCGGGTGCACAAGATAGTCCCAGGGGAGATGGAGAGTAGGCGCGCACCTCCTGCCAAATCACGGGAGCCGTAGTGGCACGCCTGCCAGTGAGAGGCTCTGCACTGTGAAGCACATGTCCTAAAGAAGGCGGGAAGCCTTGTACTCACGCCTGCCACTTCCACGAAACGCATGACAACGCCTCCAAAATGAAATCCCCGGTTTACTAGACCCAGGGGAACCTCGGCAATAGACGCGCAACTCCGGGAAATGACGGGCGACGGAGTGGCATGCGTGAGAGTGGGAGGCTGTGCAAGAGGAAGGGGTGAGCCTTGTACTCACGCCTGCTACTTCCACGAAACACATCACCACGCGGCCAAAACGGATTCCCGGGTGCACAAGATAGTCCCAGGGGAGTTAAGGGGTAGGCGCGCACCTCCTGCCAAATCACGGGAGCCGTAGATGCACAACTGCCAGTGAGAGGCTGTGCACTGTGAGGCACATGTGCTAAAGAAGGCGGTGAGTCTTGTACTCACGCCTGCCACTTCCACGAAACACATCACCACGCGGCTAAAATGGATTCCCGCGTGCACTAGATAGTCCCAGGGGAATTGGGGGGTGGGCGCGCACCTCCTGCAAGTCACGGGAGCCGTGGTTGCACGCCTCCGAGTGAGAGGCTATGCACTATGAGGCACATGTGCTAAAGTAGGCGGTGAGCCTTGTACTCACGCCTGCCACTTCCACGAAACGCATGACAACGCCTCCAAAATGAAATCCCAGGTACACTAGTCCCAGGGGAACCTCGGCAATAGACGCGCAACTCCGGGAAATCACGGGCGACGGAGTGGCATGCGTGAGAGTGGGAGGCTGTGCAAGAGGAAGGGGTGAGCCTTCTACTCACGCCTGCTACTTCCACGAAAGACATCACCACGCGGCCAAAACGGATTCCCGGGTGCACAAGATAGTCCCAGGGGAGATGGAGAGTAGGCGCGCACCTCCTGCCAAATCACGGGAGCCGTAGTGGCACGCCTGCCAGTGAGAGGCTGTGCACTGTGAGGCACATGTGCTAAAGAAGGCGGTGAGTCTTGTACTCACGCCTGCCACTTCCACGAAACACATCACCACGCGGCTAAAATGGATTCCCGCGTGCACTAGATAGTCCCAGGGGAATTGGGGGTGGGCGCGCACCTCCTGCAAGTCACGGGAGCCGTGGTGGCACGCCTCCGAGTGAGAGGCTGTGCACTATGAGGCACATGTGCTAAAGAAGGCGGTGAGCCTTGTACTCACGCCTGCCACTTCCACGAAACGCATGACAACGCCTCCAAAATAAAATCCCAGGTACACTAGTCCCAGGGGAACCTCGGCAATAGACGCGCAACTCCGGGAAATCACGGGCGACGGAGTGACATGGGTGAGAGTGGGAGGCTGTGCAAGAGGAAGGGGTGAGCCTTCTACTCACGCCTGCTACTTCCACGAAAGACATCACCACGCGGCCAAAACGGATTCCCGGGTGCACAAGATAGTCCCAGGGGAGATGGAGAGTAGGCGCGCACCTCCTGCCAAATCACGGGAGCCGTAGTGGCACGCCTGCCAGTGAGAGGCTCTGCACTGTGAAGCACATGTCCTAAAGAAGGCGGGAAGCCTTGTACTCACGCCTGCCACTTCCACGAAACGCATGACAACGCCTCCAAAATGAAATCCCCGGTTTACTAGACCCAGGGGAACCTCGGCAATAGACGCGCAACTCCGGGAAATGACGGGCGACGGAGTGGCATGCGTGAGAGTGGGAGGCTGTGCAAGAGGAAGGGGTGAGCCTTGTACTCACGCCTGCTACTTCCACGAAACACATCACCACGCGGCCAAAACGGATTCCCGGGTGCACAAGATAGTCCCAGGGGAGTTAAGGGGTAGGCGCGCACCTCCTGCCAAATCACGGGAGCCGTAGATGCACAACTGCCAGTGAGAGGCTGTGCACTGTGAGGCACATGTGCTAAAGAAGGCGGTGAGTCTTGTACTCACGCCTGCCACTTCCACGAAACACATCACCACGCGGCTAAAATGGATTCCCGCGTGCACTAGATAGTCCCAGGGGAATTGGGGGGTGGGCGCGCACCTCCTGCAAGTCACGGGAGCCGTGGTTGCACGCCTCCGAGTGAGAGGCTATGCACTATGAGGCACATGTGCTAAAGTAGGCGGTGAGCCTTGTACTCACGCCTGCCACTTCCACGAAACGCATGACAACGCCTCCAAAATGAAATCCCAGGTACACTAGTCCCAGGGGAACCTCGGCAATAGACGCGCAACTCCGGGAAATCACGGGCGACGGAGTGGCATGCGTGAGAGTGGGAGGCTGTGCAAGAGGAAGGGGTGAGCCTTCTACTCACGCCTGCTACTTCCACGAAAGACATCACCACGCGGCCAAAACGGATTCCCGGGTGCACAAGATAGTCCCAGGGGAGATGGAGAGTAGGCGCGCACCTCCTGCCAAATCACGGGAGCCGTAGTGGCACGCCTGCCAGTGAGAGGCTGTGCACTGTGAGGCACATGTGCTAAAGAAGGCGGTGAGTCTTGTACTCACGCCTGCCACTTCCACGAAACACATCACCACGCGGCTAAAATGGATTCCCGCGTGCACTAGATAGTCCCAGGGGAATTGGGGGTGGGCGCGCACCTCCTGCAAGTCACGGGAGCCGTGGTGGCACGCCTCCGAGTGAGAGGCTGTGCACTATGAGGCACATGTGCTAAAGAAGGCGGTGAGCCTTGTACTCACGCCTGCCACTTCCACGAAACGCATGACAACGCCTCCAAAATAAAATCCCAGGTACACTAGTCCCAGGGGAACCTCGGCAATAGACGCGCAACTCCGGGAAATCACGGGCGACGGAGTGACATGGGTGAGAGTGGGAGGCTGTGCAAGAGGAAGGGGTGAGCCTTCTACTCACGCCTGCTACTTCCACGAAAGACATCACCACGCGGCCAAAACGGATTCCCGGGTGCACAAGATAGTCCCAGGGGAGATGGAGAGTAGGCGCGCACCTCCTGCCAAATCACGGGAGCCGTAGTGGCACGCCTGCCAGTGAGAGGCTCTGCACTGTGAAGCACATGTCCTAAAGAAGGCGGGAAGCCTTGTACTCACGCCTGCCACTTCCACGAAACGCATGACAACGCCTCCAAAATGAAATCCCCGGTTTACTAGACCCAGGGGAACCTCGGCAATAGACGCGCAACTCCGGGAAATGACGGGCGACGGAGTGGCATGCGTGAGAGTGGGAGGCTGTGCAAGAGGAAGGGGTGAGCCTTGTACTCACGCCTGCTACTTCCACGAAACACATCACCACGCGGCCAAAACGGATTCCCGGGTGCACAAGATAGTCCCAGGGGAGTTAAGGGGTAGGCGCGCACCTCCTGCCAAATCACGGGAGCCGTAGATGCACAACTGCCAGTGAGAGGCTGTGCACTGTGAGGCACATGTGCTAAAGAAGGCGGTGAGTCTTGTACTCACGCCTGCCACTTCCACGAAACACATCACCACGCGGCTAAAATGGATTCCCGCGTGCACTAGATAGTCCCAGGGGAATTGGGGGGTGGGCGCGCACCTCCTGCAAGTCACGGGAGCCGTGGTTGCACGCCTCCGAGTGAGAGGCTATGCACTATGAGGCACATGTGCTAAAGTAGGCGGTGAGCCTTGTACTCACGCCTGCCACTTCCACGAAACGCATGACAACGCCTCCAAAATGAAATCCCAGGTACACTAGTCCCAGGGGAACCTCGGCAATAGACGCGCAACTCCGGGAAATCACGGGCGACGGAGTGGCATGCGTGAGAGTGGGAGGCTGTGCAAGAGGAAGGGGTGAGCCTTCTACTCACGCCTGCTACTTCCACGAAAGACATCACCACGCGGCCAAAACGGATTCCCGGGTGCACAAGATAGTCCCAGGGGAGATGGAGAGTAGGCGCGCACCTCCTGCCAAATCACGGGAGCCGTAGTGGCACGCCTGCCAGTGAGAGGCTGTGCACTGTGAGGCACATGTGCTAAAGAAGGCGGTGAGTCTTGTACTCACGCCTGCCACTTCCACGAAACACATCACCACGCGGCTAAAATGGATTCCCGCGTGCACTAGATAGTCCCAGGGGAATTGGGGGTGGGCGCGCACCTCCTGCAAGTCACGGGAGCCGTGGTGGCACGCCTCCGAGTGAGAGGCTGTGCACTATGAGGCACATGTGCTAAAGAAGGCGGTGAGCCTTGTACTCACGCCTGCCACTTCCACGAAACGCATGACAACGCCTCCAAAATAAAATCCCAGGTACACTAGTCCCAGGGGAACCTCGGCAATAGACGCGCAACTCCGGGAAATCACGGGCGACGGAGTGACATGGGTGAGAGTGGGAGGCTGTGCAAGAGGAAGGGGTGAGCCTTCTACTCACGCCTGCTACTTCCACGAAAGACATCACCACGCGGCCAAAACGGATTCCCGGGTGCACAAGATAGTCCCAGGGGAGATGGAGAGTAGGCGCGCACCTCCTGCCAAATCACGGGAGCCGTAGTGGCACGCCTGCCAGTGAGAGGCTCTGCACTGTGAAGCACATGTCCTAAAGAAGGCGGGAAGCCTTGTACTCACGCCTGCCACTTCCACGAAACGCATGACAACGCCTCCAAAATGAAATCCCCGGTTTACTAGACCCAGGGGAACCTCGGCAATAGACGCGCAACTCCGGGAAATGACGGGCGACGGAGTGGCATGCGTGAGAGTGGGAGGCTGTGCAAGAGGAAGGGGTGAGCCTTGTACTCACGCCTGCTACTTCCACGAAACACATCACCACGCGGCCAAAACGGATTCCCGGGTGCACAAGATAGTCCCAGGGGAGTTAAGGGGTAGGCGCGCACCTCCTGCCAAATCACGGGAGCCGTAGATGCACAACTGCCAGTGAGAGGCTGTGCACTGTGAGGCACATGTGCTAAAGAAGGCGGTGAGTCTTGTACTCACGCCTGCCACTTCCACGAAACACATCACCACGCGGCTAAAATGGATTCCCGCGTGCACTAGATAGTCCCAGGGGAATTGGGGGGTGGGCGCGCACCTCCTGCAAGTCACGGGAGCCGTGGTTGCACGCCTCCGAGTGAGAGGCTATGCACTATGAGGCACATGTGCTAAAGTAGGCGGTGAGCCTTGTACTCACGCCTGCCACTTCCACGAAACGCATGACAACGCCTCCAAAATGAAATCCCAGGTACACTAGTCCCAGGGGAACCTCGGCAATAGACGCGCAACTCCGGGAAATCACGGGCGACGGAGTGGCATGCGTGAGAGTGGGAGGCTGTGCAAGAGGAAGGGGTGAGCCTTCTACTCACGCCTGCTACTTCCACGAAAGACATCACCACGCGGCCAAAACGGATTCCCGGGTGCACAAGATAGTCCCAGGGGAGATGGAGAGTAGGCGCGCACCTCCTGCCAAATCACGGGAGCCGTAGTGGCACGCCTGCCAGTGAGAGGCTGTGCACTGTGAGGCACATGTGCTAAAGAAGGCGGTGAGTCTTGTACTCACGCCTGCCACTTCCACGAAACACATCACCACGCGGCTAAAATGGATTCCCGCGTGCACTAGATAGTCCCAGGGGAATTGGGGGTGGGCGCGCACCTCCTGCAAGTCACGGGAGCCGTGGTGGCACGCCTCCGAGTGAGAGGCTGTGCACTATGAGGCACATGTGCTAAAGAAGGCGGTGAGCCTTGTACTCACGCCTGCCACTTCCACGAAACGCATGACAACGCCTCCAAAATAAAATCCCAGGTACACTAGTCCCAGGGGAACCTCGGCAATAGACGCGCAACTCCGGGAAATCACGGGCGACGGAGTGACATGGGTGAGAGTGGGAGGCTGTGCAAGAGGAAGGGGTGAGCCTTCTACTCACGCCTGCTACTTCCACGAAAGACATCACCACGCGGCCAAAACGGATTCCCGGGTGCACAAGATAGTCCCAGGGGAGATGGAGAGTAGGCGCGCACCTCCTGCCAAATCACGGGAGCCGTAGTGGCACGCCTGCCAGTGAGAGGCTCTGCACTGTGAAGCACATGTCCTAAAGAAGGCGGGAAGCCTTGTACTCACGCCTGCCACTTCCACGAAACGCATGACAACGCCTCCAAAATGAAATCCCCGGTTTACTAGACCCAGGGGAACCTCGGCAATAGACGCGCAACTCCGGGAAATGACGGGCGACGGAGTGGCATGCGTGAGAGTGGGAGGCTGTGCAAGAGGAAGGGGTGAGCCTTGTACTCACGCCTGCTACTTCCACGAAACACATCACCACGCGGCCAAAACGGATTCCCGGGTGCACAAGATAGTCCCAGGGGAGTTAAGGGGTAGGCGCGCACCTCCTGCCAAATCACGGGAGCCGTAGATGCACAACTGCCAGTGAGAGGCTGTGCACTGTGAGGCACATGTGCTAAAGAAGGCGGTGAGTCTTGTACTCACGCCTGCCACTTCCACGAAACACATCACCACGCGGCTAAAATGGATTCCCGCGTGCACTAGATAGTCCCAGGGGAATTGGGGGATGGGCGCGCACCTCCTGCAAGTCACGGGAGCCGTGGTTGCACGCCTCCGAGTGAGAGGCTATGCACTATGAGGCACATGTGCTAAAGTAGGCGGTGAGCCTTGTACTCACGCCTGCCACTTCCACGAAACGCATGACAACGCCTCCAAAATGAAATCCCAGGTACACTAGTCCCAGGGGAACCTCGGCAATAGACGCGCAACTCCGGGAAATCACGGGCGACGGAGTGGCATGCGTGAGAGTGGGAGGCTGTGCAAGAGGAAGGGGTGAGCCTTCTACTCACGCCTGCTACTTCCACGAAAGACATCACCACGCGGCCAAAACGGATTCCCGGGTGCACAAGATAGTCCCAGGGGAGATGGAGAGTAGGCGCGCACCTCCTGCCAAATCACGGGAGCCGTAGTGGCACGCCTGCCAGTGAGAGGCTGTGCACTGTGAGGCACATGTGCTAAAGAAGGCGGTGAGTCTTGTACTCACGCCTGCCACTTCCACGAAACACATCACCACGCGGCTAAAATGGATTCCCGCGTGCACTAGATAGTCCCAGGGGAATTGGGGGTGGGCGCGCACCTCCTGCAAGTCACGGGAGCCGTGGTGGCACGCCTCCGAGTGAGAGGCTGTGCACTATGAGGCACATGTGCTAAAGAAGGCGGTGAGCCTTGTACTCACGCCTGCCACTTCCACGAAACGCATGACAACGCCTCCAAAATAAAATCCCAGGTACACTAGTCCCAGGGGAACCTCGGCAATAGACGCGCAACTCCGGGAAATCACGGGCGACGGAGTGACATGGGTGAGAGTGGGAGGCTGTGCAAGAGGAAGGGGTGAGCCTTCTACTCACGCCTGCTACTTCCACGAAAGACATCACCACGCGGCCAAAACGGATTCCCGGGTGCACAAGATAGTCCCAGGGGAGATGGAGAGTAGGCGCGCACCTCCTGCCAAATCACGGGAGCCGTAGTGGCACGCCTGCCAGTGAGAGGCTCTGCACTGTGAAGCACATGTCCTAAAGAAGGCGGGAAGCCTTGTACTCACGCCTGCCACTTCCACGAAACGCATGACAACGCCTCCAAAATGAAATCCCCGGTTTACTAGACCCAGGGGAACCTCGGCAATAGACGCGCAACTCCGGGAAATGACGGGCGACGGAGTGGCATGCGTGAGAGTGGGAGGCTGTGCAAGAGGAAGGGGTGAGCCTTGTACTCACGCCTGCTACTTCCACGAAACACATCACCACGCGGCCAAAACGGATTCCCGGGTGCACAAGATAGTCCCAGGGGAGTTAAGGGGTAGGCGCGCACCTCCTGCCAAATCACGGGAGCCGTAGATGCACAACTGCCAGTGAGAGGCTGTGCACTGTGAGGCACATGTGCTAAAGAAGGCGGTGAGTCTTGTACTCACGCCTGCCACTTCCACGAAACACATCACCACGCGGCTAAAATGGATTCCCGCGTGCACTAGATAGTCCCAGGGGAATTGGGGGGTGGGCGCGCACCTCCTGCAAGTCACGGGAGCCGTGGTTGCACGCCTCCGAGTGAGAGGCTATGCACTATGAGGCACATGTGCTAAAGTAGGCGGTGAGCCTTGTACTCACGCCTGCCACTTCCACGAAACGCATGACAACGCCTCCAAAATGAAATCCCAGGTACACTAGTCCCAGGGGAACCTCGGCAATAGACGCGCAACTCCGGGAAATCACGGGCGACGGAGTGGCATGCGTGAGAGTGGGAGGCTGTGCAAGAGGAAGGGGTGAGCCTTCTACTCACGCCTGCTACTTCCACGAAAGACATCACCACGCGGCCAAAACGGATTCCCGGGTGCACAAGATAGTCCCAGGGGAGATGGAGAGTAGGCGCGCACCTCCTGCCAAATCACGGGAGCCGTAGTGGCACGCCTGCCAGTGAGAGGCTGTGCACTGTGAGGCACATGTGCTAAAGAAGGCGGTGAGTCTTGTACTCACGCCTGCCACTTCCACGAAACACATCACCACGCGGCTAAAATGGATTCCCGCGTGCACTAGATAGTCCCAGGGGAATTGGGGGTGGGCGCGCACCTCCTGCAAGTCACGGGAGCCGTGGTGGCACGCCTCCGAGTGAGAGGCTGTGCACTATGAGGCACATGTGCTAAAGAAGGCGGTGAGCCTTGTACTCACGCCTGCCACTTCCACGAAACGCATGACAACGCCTCCAAAATAAAATCCCAGGTACACTAGTCCCAGGGGAACCTCGGCAATAGACGCGCAACTCCGGGAAATCACGGGCGACGGAGTGACATGGGTGAGAGTGGGAGGCTGTGCAAGAGGAAGGGGTGAGCCTTCTACTCACGCCTGCTACTTCCACGAAAGACATCACCACGCGGCCAAAACGGATTCCCGGGTGCACAAGATAGTCCCAGGGGAGATGGAGAGTAGGCGCGCACCTCCTGCCAAATCACGGGAGCCGTAGTGGCACGCCTGCCAGTGAGAGGCTCTGCACTGTGAAGCACATGTCCTAAAGAAGGCGGGAAGCCTTGTACTCACGCCTGCCACTTCCACGAAACGCATGACAACGCCTCCAAAATGAAATCCCCGGTTTACTAGACCCAGGGGAACCTCGGCAATAGACGCGCAACTCCGGGAAATGACGGGCGACGGAGTGGCATGCGTGAGAGTGGGAGGCTGTGCAAGAGGAAGGGGTGAGCCTTGTACTCACGCCTGCTACTTCCACGAAACACATCACCACGCGGCCAAAACGGATTCCCGGGTGCACAAGATAGTCCCAGGGGAGTTAAGGGGTAGGCGCGCACCTCCTGCCAAATCACGGGAGCCGTAGATGCACAACTGCCAGTGAGAGGCTGTGCACTGTGAGGCACATGTGCTAAAGAAGGCGGTGAGTCTTGTACTCACGCCTGCCACTTCCACGAAACACATCACCACGCGGCTAAAATGGATTCCCGCGTGCACTAGATAGTCCCAGGGGAATTGGGGGGTGGGCGCGCACCTCCTGCAAGTCACGGGAGCCGTGGTTGCACGCCTCCGAGTGAGAGGCTATGCACTATGAGGCACATGTGCTAAAGTAGGCGGTGAGCCTTGTACTCACGCCTGCCACTTCCACGAAACGCATGACAACGCCTCCAAAATGAAATCCCAGGTACACTAGTCCCAGGGGAACCTCGGCAATAGACGCGCAACTCCGGGAAATCACGGGCGACGGAGTGGCATGCGTGAGAGTGGGAGGCTGTGCAAGAGGAAGGGGTGAGCCTTCTACTCACGCCTGCTACTTCCACGAAAGACATCACCACGCGGCCAAAACGGATTCCCGGGTGCACAAGATAGTCCCAGGGGAGATGGAGAGTAGGCGCGCACCTCCTGCCAAATCACGGGAGCCGTAGTGGCACGCCTGCCAGTGAGAGGCTGTGCACTGTGAGGCACATGTGCTAAAGAAGGTGGTGAGTCTTGTACTCACGCCTGCCACTTCCACGAAACACATCACCACGCGGCTAAAATGGATTCCCGCGTGCACTAGATAGTCCCAGGGGAATTGGGGGTGGGCGCGCACCTCCTGCAAGTCACGGGAGCCGTGGTGGCACGCCTCCGAGTGAGAGGCTGTGCACTATGAGGCACATGTGCTAAAGAAGGCGGTGAGCCTTGTACTCACGCCTGCCACTTCCACGAAACGCATGACAACGCCTCCAAAATAAAATCCCAGGTACACTAGTCCCAGGGGAACCTCGGCAATAGACGCGCAACTCCGGGAAATCACGGGCGACGGAGTGACATGGGTGAGAGTGGGAGGCTGTGCAAGAGGAAGGGGTGAGCCTTCTACTCACGCCTGCTACTTCCACGAAAGACATCACCACGCGGCCAAAACGGATTCCCGGGTGCACAAGATAGTCCCAGGGGAGATGGAGAGTAGGCGCGCACCTCCTGCCAAATCACGGGAGCCGTAGTGGCACGCCTGCCAGTGAGAGGCTCTGCACTGTGAAGCACATGTCCTAAAGAAGGCGGGAAGCCTTGTACTCACGCCTGCCACTTCCACGAAACGCATGACAACGCCTCCAAAATGAAATCCCCGGTTTACTAGACCCAGGGGAACCTCGGCAATAGACGCGCAACTCCGGGAAATGACGGGCGACGGAGTGGCATGCGTGAGAGTGGGAGGCTGTGCAAGAGGAAGGGGTGAGCCTTGTACTCACGCCTGCTACTTCCACGAAACACATCACCACGCGGCCAAAACGGATTCCCGGGTGCACAAGATAGTCCCAGGGGAGTTAAGGGGTAGGCGCGCACCTCCTGCCAAATCACGGGAGCCGTAGATGCACAACTGCCAGTGAGAGGCTGTGCACTGTGAGGCACATGTGCTAAAGAAGGCGGTGAGTCTTGTACTCACGCCTGCCACTTCCACGAAACACATCACCACGCGGCTAAAATGGATTCCCGCGTGCACTAGATAGTCCCAGGGGAATTGGGGGGTGGGCGCGCACCTCCTGCAAGTCACGGGAGCCGTGGTTGCACGCCTCCGAGTGAGAGGCTATGCACTATGAGGCACATGTGCTAAAGTAGGCGGTGAGCCTTGTACTCACGCCTGCCACTTCCACGAAACGCATGACAACGCCTCCAAAATGAAATCCCAGGTACACTAGTCCCAGGGGAACCTCGGCAATAGACGCGCAACTCCGGGAAATCACGGGCGACGGAGTGGCATGCGTGAGAGTGGGAGGCTGTGCAAGAGGAAGGGGTGAGCCTTCTACTCACGCCTGCTACTTCCACGAAAGACATCACCACGCGGCCAAAACGGATTCCCGGGTGCACAAGATAGTCCCAGGGGAGATGGAGAGTAGGCGCGCACCTCCTGCCAAATCACGGGAGCCGTAGTGGCACGCCTGCCAGTGAGAGGCTGTGCACTGTGAGGCACATGTGCTAAAGAAGGCGGTGAGTCTTGTACTCACGCCTGCCACTTCCACGAAACACATCACCACGCGGCTAAAATGGATTCCCGCGTGCACTAGATAGTCCCAGGGGAATTGGGGGTGGGCGCGCACCTCCTGCAAGTCACGGGAGCCGTGGTGGCACGCCTCCGAGTGAGAGGCTGTGCACTATGAGGCACATGTGCTAAAGAAGGCGGTGAGCCTTGTACTCACGCCTGCCACTTCCACGAAACGCATGACAACGCCTCCAAAATAAAATCCCAGGTACACTAGTCCCAGGGGAACCTCGGCAATAGACGCGCAACTCCGGGAAATCACGGGCGACGGAGTGACATGGGTGAGAGTGGGAGGCTGTGCAAGAGGAAGGGGTGAGCCTTCTACTCACGCCTGCTACTTCCACGAAAGACATCACCACGCGGCCAAAACGGATTCCCGGGTGCACAAGATAGTCCCAGGGGAGATGGAGAGTAGGCGCGCACCTCCTGCCAAATCACGGGAGCCGTAGTGGCACGCCTGCCAGTGAGAGGCTCTGCACTGTGAAGCACATGTCCTAAAGAAGGCGGGAAGCCTTGTACTCACGCCTGCCACTTCCACGAAACGCATGACAACGCCTCCAAAATGAAATCCCCGGTTTACTAGACCCAGGGGAACCTCGGCAATAGACGCGCAACTCCGGGAAATCACGGGCGACGGAGTGGCATGCGTGAGAGTGGGAGGCTGTGCAAGAGGAAGGGGTGAGCCTTGTACTCACGCCTGCTACTTCCACGAAACACATCACCACGCGGCCAAAACGGATTCCCGGGTGCACAAGATAGTCCCAGGGGAGTTAAGGGGTAGGCGCGCACCTCCTGCCAAATCACGGGAGCCGTAGATGCACAACTGCCAGTGAGAGGCTGTGCACTGTGAGGCACATGTGCTAAAGAAGGCGGTGAGTCTTGTACTCACGCCTGCCACTTCCACGAAACACATCACCACGCGGCTAAAATGGATTCCCGCGTGCACTAGATAGTCCCAGGGGAATTGGGGGGTGGGCGCGCACCTCCTGCAAGTCACGGGAGCCGTGGTTGCACGCCTCCGAGTGAGAGGCTATGCACTATGAGGCACATGTGCTAAAGTAGGCGGTGAGCCTTGTACTCACGCCTGCCACTTCCACGAAACGCATGACAACGCCTCCAAAATGAAATCCCAGGTACACTAGTCCCAGGGGAACCTCGGCAATAGACGCGCAACTCCGGGAAATCACGGGCGACGGAGTGGCATGCGTGAGAGTGGGAGGCTGTGCAAGAGGAAGGGGTGAGCCTTCTACTCACGCCTGCTACTTCCACGAAAGACATCACCACGCGGCCAAAACGGATTCCCGGGTGCACAAGATAGTCCCAGGGGAGATGGAGAGTAGGCGCGCACCTCCTGCCAAATCACGGGAGCCGTAGTGGCACGCCTGCCAGTGAGAGGCTGTGCACTGTGAGGCACATGTGCTAAAGAAGGCGGTGAGTCTTGTACTCACGCCTGCCACTTCCACGAAACACATCACCACGCGGCTAAAATGGATTCCCGCGTGCACTAGATAGTCCCAGGGGAATTGGGGGTGGGCGCGCACCTCCTGCAAGTCACGGGAGCCGTGGTGGCACGCCTCCGAGTGAGAGGCTGTGCACTATGAGGCACATGTGCTAAAGAAGGCGGTGAGCCTTGTACTCACGCCTGCCACTTCCACGAAACGCATGACAACGCCTCCAAAATAAAATCCCAGGTACACTAGTCCCAGGGGAACCTCGGCAATAGACGCGCAACTCCGGGAAATCACGGGCGACGGAGTGACATGGGTGAGAGTGGGAGGCTGTGCAAGAGGAAGGGGTGAGCCTTCTACTCACGCCTGCTACTTCCACGAAAGACATCACCACGCGGCCAAAACGGATTCCCGGGTGCACAAGATAGTCCCAGGGGAGATGGAGAGTAGGCGCGCACCTCCTGCCAAATCACGGGAGCCGTAGTGGCACGCCTGCCAGTGAGAGGCTCTGCACTGTGAAGCACATGTCCTAAAGAAGGCGGGAAGCCTTGTACTCACGCCTGCCACTTCCACGAAACGCATGACAACGCCTCCAAAATGAAATCCCCGGTTTACTAGACCCAGGGGAACCTCGGCAATAGACGCGCAACTCCGGGAAATGACGGGCGACGGAGTGGCATGCGTGAGAGTGGGAGGCTGTGCAAGAGGAAGGGGTGAGCCTTGTACTCACGCCTGCTACTTCCACGAAACACATCACCACGCGGCCAAAACGGATTCCCGGGTGCACAAGATAGTCCCAGGGGAGTTAAGGGGTAGGCGCGCACCTCCTGCCAAATCACGGGAGCCGTAGATGCACAACTGCCAGTGAGAGGCTGTGCACTGTGAGGCACATGTGCTAAAGAAGGCGGTGAGTCTTGTACTCACGCCTGCCACTTCCACGAAACACATCACCACGCGGCTAAAATGGATTCCCGCGTGCACTAGATAGTCCCAGGGGAATTGGGGGGTGGGCGCGCACCTCCTGCAAGTCACGGGAGCCGTGGTTGCACGCCTCCGAGTGAGAGGCTATGCACTATGAGGCACATGTGCTAAAGTAGGCGGTGAGCCTTGTACTCACGCCTGCCACTTCCACGAAACGCATGACAACGCCTCCAAAATGAAATCCCAGGTACACTAGTCCCAGGGGAACCTCGGCAATAGACGCGCAACTCCGGGAAATCACGGGCGACGGAGTGGCATGCGTGAGAGTGGGAGGCTGTGCAAGAGGAAGGGGTGAGCCTTCTACTCACGCCTGCTACTTCCACGAAAGACATCACCACGCGGCCAAAACGGATTCCCGGGTGCACAAGATAGTCCCAGGGGAGATGGAGAGTAGGCGCGCACCTCCTGCCAAATCACGGGAGCCGTAGTGGCACGCCTGCCAGTGAGAGGCTGTGCACTGTGAGGCACATGTGCTAAAGAAGGCGGTGAGTCTTGTACTCACGCCTGCCACTTCCACGAAACACATCACCACGCGGCTAAAATGGATTCCCGCGTGCACTAGATAGTCCCAGGGGAATTGGGGGTGGGCGCGCACCTCCTGCAAGTCACGGGAGCCGTGGTGGCACGCCTCCGAGTGAGAGGCTGTGCACTATGAGGCACATGTGCTAAAGAAGGCGGTGAGCCTTGTACTCACGCCTGCCACTTCCACGAAACGCATGACAACGCCTCCAAAATAAAATCCCAGGTACACTAGTCCCAGGGGAACCTCGGCAATAGACGCGCAACTCCGGGAAATCACGGGCGACGGAGTGACATGGGTGAGAGTGGGAGGCTGTGCAAGAGGAAGGGGTGAGCCTTCTACTCACGCCTGCTACTTCCACGAAAGACATCACCACGCGGCCAAAACGGATTCCCGGGTGCACAAGATAGTCCCAGGGGAGATGGAGAGTAGGCGCGCACCTCCTGCCAAATCACGGGAGCCGTAGTGGCACGCCTGCCAGTGAGAGGCTCTGCACTGTGAAGCACATGTCCTAAAGAAGGCGGGAAGCCTTGTACTCACGCCTGCCACTTCCACGAAACGCATGACAACGCCTCCAAAATGAAATCCCCGGTTTACTAGACCCAGGGGAACCTCGGCAATAGACGCGCAACTCCGGGAAATGACGGGCGACGGAGTGGCATGCGTGAGAGTGGGAGGCTGTGCAAGAGGAAGGGGTGAGCCTTCTACTCACGCCTGCTACTTCCACGAAACACATCACCACGCGGCCAAAACGGATTCCCGGGTGCACAAGATAGTCCCAGGGGAGTTAAGGGGTAGGCGCGCACCTCCTGCCAAATCACGGGAGCCGTAGATGCACAACTGCCAGTGAGAGGCTGTGCACTGTGAGGCACATGTGCTAAAGAAGGCGGTGAGTCTTGTACTCACGCCTGCCACTTCCACGAAACACATCACCACGCGGCTAAAATGGATTCCCGCGTGCACTAGATAGTCCCAGGGGAATTGGGGGATGGGCGCGCACCTCCTGCAAGTCACGGGAGCCGTGGTTGCACGCCTCCGAGTGAGAGGCTATGCACTATGAGGCACATGTGCTAAAGTAGGCGGTGAGCCTTGTACTCACGCCTGCCACTTCCACGAAACGCATGACAACGCCTCCAAAATGAAATCCCAGGTACACTAGTCCCAGGGGAACCTCGGCAATAGACGCGCAACTCCGGGAAATCACGGGCGACGGAGTGGCATGCGTGAGAGTGGGAGGCTGTGCAAGAGGAAGGGGTGAGCCTTCTACTCACGCCTGCTACTTCCACGAAAGACATCACCACGCGGCCAAAACGGATTCCCGGGTGCACAAGATAGTCCCAGGGGAGATGGAGAGTAGGCGCGCACCTCCTGCCAAATCACGGGAGCCGTAGTGGCACGCCTGCCAGTGAGAGGCTGTGCACTGTGAGGCACATGTGCTAAAGAAGGCGGTGAGTCTTGTACTCACGCCTGCCACTTCCACGAAACACATCACCACGCGGCTAAAATGGATTCCCGCGTGCACTAGATAGTCCCAGGGGAATTGGGGGTGGGCGCGCACCTCCTGCAAGTCACGGGAGCCGTGGTGGCACGCCTCCGAGTGAGAGGCTGTGCACTATGAGGCACATGTGCTAAAGAAGGCGGTGAGCCTTGTACTCACGCCTGCCACTTCCACGAAACGCATGACAACGCCTCCAAAATAAAATCCCAGGTACACTAGTCCCAGGGGAACCTCGGCAATAGACGCGCAACTCCGGGAAATCACGGGCGACGGAGTGACATGGGTGAGAGTGGGAGGCTGTGCAAGAGGAAGGGGTGAGCCTTCTACTCACGCCTGCTACTTCCACGAAAGACATCACCACGCGGCCAAAACGGATTCCCGGGTGCACAAGATAGTCCCAGGGGAGATGGAGAGTAGGCGCGCACCTCCTGCCAAATCACGGGAGCCGTAGTGGCACGCCTGCCAGTGAGAGGCTCTGCACTGTGAAGCACATGTCCTAAAGAAGGCGGGAAGCCTTGTACTCACGCCTGCCACTTCCACGAAACGCATGACAACGCCTCCAAAATGAAATCCCCGGTTTACTAGACCCAGGGGAACCTCGGCAATAGACGCGCAACTCCGGGAAATGACGGGCGACGGAGTGGCATGCGTGAGAGTGGGAGGCTGTGCAAGAGGAAGGGGTGAGCCTTGTACTCACGCCTGCTACTTCCACGAAACACATCACCACGCGGCCAAAACGGATTCCCGGGTGCACAAGATAGTCCCAGGGGAGTTAAGGGGTAGGCGCGCACCTCCTGCCAAATCACGGGAGCCGTAGATGCACAACTGCCAGTGAGAGGCTGTGCACTGTGAGGCACATGTGCTAAAGAAGGCGGTGAGTCTTGTACTCACGCCTGCCACTTCCACGAAACACATCACCACGCGGCTAAAATGGATTCCCGCGTGCACTAGATAGTCCCAGGGGAATTGGGGGGTGGGCGCGCACCTCCTGCAAGTCACGGGAGCCGTGGTTGCACGCCTCCGAGTGAGAGGCTATGCACTATGAGGCACATGTGCTAAAGTAGGCGGTGAGCCTTGTACTCACGCCTGCCACTTCCACGAAACGCATGACAACGCCTCCAAAATGAAATCCCAGGTACACTAGTCCCAGGGGAACCTCGGCAATAGACGCGCAACTCCGGGAAATCACGGGCGACGGAGTGGCATGCGTGAGAGTGGGAGGCTGTGCAAGAGGAAGGGGTGAGCCTTCTACTCACGCCTGCTACTTCCACGAAAGACATCACCACGCGGCCAAAACGGATTCCCGGGTGCACAAGATAGTCCCAGGGGAGATGGAGAGTAGGCGCGCACCTCCTGCCAAATCACGGGAGCCGTAGTGGCACGCCTGCCAGTGAGAGGCTGTGCACTGTGAGGCACATGTGCTAAAGAAGGCGGTGAGTCTTGTACTCACGCCTGCCACTTCCACGAAACACATCACCACGCGGCTAAAATGGATTCCCGCGTGCACTAGATAGTCCCAGGGGAATTGGGGGTGGGCGCGCACCTCCTGCAAGTCACGGGAGCCGTGGTGGCACGCCTCCGAGTGAGAGGCTGTGCACTATGAGGCACATGTGCTAAAGAAGGCGGTGAGCCTTGTACTCACGCCTGCCACTTCCACGAAACGCATGACAACGCCTCCAAAATAAAATCCCAGGTACACTAGTCCCAGGGGAACCTCGGCAATAGACGCGCAACTCCGGGAAATCACGGGCGACGGAGTGACATGGGTGAGAGTGGGAGGCTGTGCAAGAGGAAGGGGTGAGCCTTCTACTCACGCCTGCTACTTCCACGAAAGACATCACCACGCGGCCAAAACGGATTCCCGGGTGCACAAGATAGTCCCAGGGGAGATGGAGAGTAGGCGCGCACCTCCTGCCAAATCACGGGAGCCGTAGTGGCACGCCTGCCAGTGAGAGGCTCTGCACTGTGAAGCACATGTCCTAAAGAAGGCGGGAAGCCTTGTACTCACGCCTGCCACTTCCACGAAACGCATGACAACGCCTCCAAAATGAAATCCCCGGTTTACTAGACCCAGGGGAACCTCGGCAATAGACGCGCAACTCCGGGAAATGACGGGCGACGGAGTGGCATGCGTGAGAGTGGGAGGCTGTGCAAGAGGAAGGGGTGAGCCTTGTACTCACGCCTGCTACTTCCACGAAACACATCACCACGCGGCCAAAACGGATTCCCGGGTGCACAAGATAGTCCCAGGGGAGTTAAGGGGTAGGCGCGCACCTCCTGCCAAATCACGGGAGCCGTAGATGCACAACTGCCAGTGAGAGGCTGTGCACTGTGAGGCACATGTGCTAAAGAAGGCGGTGAGTCTTGTACTCACGCCTGCCACTTCCACGAAACACATCACCACGCGGCTAAAATGGATTCCCGCGTGCACTAGATAGTCCCAGGGGAATTGGGGGGTGGGCGCGCACCTCCTGCAAGTCACGGGAGCCGTGGTTGCACGCCTCCGAGTGAGAGGCTATGCACTATGAGGCACATGTGCTAAAGTAGGCGGTGAGCCTTGTACTCACGCCTGCCACTTCCACGAAACGCATGACAACGCCTCCAAAATGAAATCCCAGGTACACTAGTCCCAGGGGAACCTCGGCAATAGACGCGCAACTCCGGGAAATCACGGGCGACGGAGTGGCATGCGTGAGAGTGGGAGGCTGTGCAAGAGGAAGGGGTGAGCCTTCTACTCACGCCTGCTACTTCCACGAAAGACATCACCACGCGGCCAAAACGGATTCCCGGGTGCACAAGATAGTCCCAGGGGAGATGGAGAGTAGGCGCGCACCTCCTGCCAAATCACGGGAGCCGTAGTGGCACGCCTGCCAGTGAGAGGCTGTGCACTGTGAGGCACATGTGCTAAAGAAGGCGGTGAGTCTTGTACTCACGCCTGCCACTTCCACGAAACACATCACCACGCGGCTAAAATGGATTCCCGCGTGCACTAGATAGTCCCAGGGGAATTGGGGGTGGGCGCGCACCTCCTGCAAGTCACGGGAGCCGTGGTGGCACGCCTCCGAGTGAGAGGCTGTGCACTATGAGGCACATGTGCTAAAGAAGGCGGTGAGCCTTGTACTCACGCCTGCCACTTCCACGAAACGCATGACAACGCCTCCAAAATAAAATCCCAGGTACACTAGTCCCAGGGGAACCTCGGCAATAGACGCGCAACTCCGGGAAATCACGGGCGACGGAGTGACATGGGTGAGAGTGGGAGGCTGTGCAAGAGGAAGGGGTGAGCCTTCTACTCACGCCTGCTACTTCCACGAAAGACATCACCACGCGGCCAAAACGGATTCCCGGGTGCACAAGATAGTCCCAGGGGAGATGGAGAGTAGGCGCGCACCTCCTGCCAAATCACGGGAGCCGTAGTGGCACGCCTGCCAGTGAGAGGCTCTGCACTGTGAAGCACATGTCCTAAAGAAGGCGGGAAGCCTTGTACTCACGCCTGCCACTTCCACGAAACGCATGACAACGCCTCCAAAATGAAATCCCCGGTTTACTAGACCCAGGGGAACCTCGGCAATAGACGCGCAACTCCGGGAAATGACGGGCGACGGAGTGGCATGCGTGAGAGTGGGAGGCTGTGCAAGAGGAAGGGGTGAGCCTTCTACTCACGCCTGCTACTTCCACGAAACACATCACCACGCGGCCAAAACGGATTCCCGGGTGCACAAGATAGTCCCAGGGGAGTTAAGGGGTAGGCGCGCACCTCCTGCCAAATCACGGGAGCCGTAGATGCACAACTGCCAGTGAGAGGCTGTGCACTGTGAGGCACATGTGCTAAAGAAGGCGGTGAGTCTTGTACTCACGCCTGCCACTTCCACGAAACACATCACCACGCGGCTAAAATGGATTCCCGCGTGCACTAGATAGTCCCAGGGGAATTGGGGGGTGGGCGCGCACCTCCTGCAAGTCACGGGAGCCGTGGTTGCACGCCTCCGAGTGAGAGGCTATGCACTATGAGGCACATGTGCTAAAGTAGGCGGTGAGCCTTGTACTCACGCCTGCCACTTCCACGAAACGCATGACAACGCCTCCAAAATGAAATCCCAGGTACACTAGTCCCAGGGGAACCTCGGCAATAGACGCGCAACTCCGGGAAATCACGGGCGACGGAGTGGCATGCGTGAGAGTGGGAGGCTGTGCAAGAGGAAGGGGTGAGCCTTCTACTCACGCCTGCTACTTCCACGAAAGACATCACCACGCGGCCAAAACGGATTCCCGGGTGCACAAGATAGTCCCAGGGGAGATGGAGAGTAGGCGCGCACCTCCTGCCAAATCACGGGAGCCGTAGTGGCACGCCTGCCAGTGAGAGGCTGTGCACTGTGAGGCACATGTGCTAAAGAAGGCGGTGAGTCTTGTACTCACGCCTGCCACTTCCACGAAACACATCACCACGCGGCTAAAATGGATTCCCGCGTGCACTAGATAGTCCCAGGGGAATTGGGGGTGGGCGCGCACCTCCTGCAAGTCACGGGAGCCGTGGTGGCACGCCTCCGAGTGAGAGGCTGTGCACTATGAGGCACATGTGCTAAAGAAGGCGGTGAGCCTTGTACTCACGCCTGCCACTTCCACGAAACGCATGACAACGCCTCCAAAATAAAATCCCAGGTACACTAGTCCCAGGGGAACCTCGGCAATAGACGCGCAACTCCGGGAAATCACGGGCGACGGAGTGACATGGGTGAGAGTGGGAGGCTGTGCAAGAGGAAGGGGTGAGCCTTCTACTCACGCCTGCTACTTCCACGAAAGACATCACCACGCGGCCAAAACGGATTCCCGGGTGCACAAGATAGTCCCAGGGGAGATGGAGAGTAGGCGCGCACCTCCTGCCAAATCACGGGAGCCGTAGTGGCACGCCTGCCAGTGAGAGGCTCTGCACTGTGAAGCACATGTCCTAAAGAAGGCGGGAAGCCTTGTACTCACGCCTGCCACTTCCACGAAACGCATGACAACGCCTCCAAAATGAAATCCCCAGTTTACTAGACCCAGGGGAACCTCGGCAATAGACGCGCAACTCCGGGAAATGACGGGCGACGGAGTGGCATGCGTGAGAGTGGGAGGCTGTGCAAGAGGAAGGGGTGAGACTTGTACTCACGCCTGCTACTTCCACGAAACACATCACCACGCGGCCAAAACGGATTCCCGGGTGCACAAGATAGTCCCAGGGGAGTTAAGGGGTAGGCGCGCACCTCCTGCCAAATCACGGGAGCCGTAGATGCACAACTGCCAGTGAGAGGCTGTGCACTGTGAGGCACATGTGCTAAAGAAGGCGGTGAGTCTTGTACTCACGCCTGCCACTTCCACGAAACACATCACCACGCGGCTAAAATGGATTCCCGCGTGCACTAGATAGTCCCAGGGGAATTGGGGGGTGGGCGCGCACCTCCTGCAAGTCACGGGAGCCGTGGTTGCACGCCTCCGAGTGAGAGGCTATGCACTATGAGGCACATGTGCTAAAGTAGGCGGTGAGCCTTGTACTCACGCCTGCCACTTCCACGAAACGCATGACAACGCCTCCAAAATGAAATCCCAGGTACACTAGTCCCAGGGGAACCTCGGCAATAGACGCGCAACTCCGGGAAATCACGGGCGACGGAGTGGCATGCGTGAGAGTGGGAGGCTGTGCAAGAGGAAGGGGTGAGCCTTCTACTCACGCCTGCTACTTCCACGAAAGACATCACCACGCGGCCAAAACGGATTCCCGGGTGCACAAGATAGTCCCAGGGGAGATGGAGAGTAGGCGCGCACCTCCTGCCAAATCACGGGAGCCGTAGTGGCACGCCTGCCAGTGAGAGGCTGTGCACTGTGAGGCACATGTGCTAAAGAAGGCGGTGAGTCTTGTACTCACGCCTGCCACTTCCACGAAACACATCACCACGCGGCTAAAATGGATTCCCGCGTGCACTAGATAGTCCCAGGGGAATTGGGGGTGGGCGCGCACCTCCTGCAAGTCACGGGAGCCGTGGTGGCACGCCTCCGAGTGAGAGGCTGTGCACTATGAGGCACATGTGCTAAAGAAGGCGGTGAGCCTTGTACTCACGCCTGCCACTTCCACGAAACGCATGACAACGCCTCCAAAATAAAATCCCAGGTACACTAGTCCCAGGGGAACCTCGGCAATAGACGCGCAACTCCGGGAAATCACGGGCGATGGAGTGACATGGGTGAGAGTGGGAGGCTGTGCAAGAGGAAGGGGTGAGCCTTCTACTCACGCCTGCTACTTCCACGAAAGACATCACCACGCGGCCAAAACGGATTCCCGGGTGCACAAGATAGTCCCAGGGGAGATGGAGAGTAGGCGCGCACCTCCTGCCAAATCACGGGAGCCGTAGTGGCACGCCTGCCAGTGAGAGGCTCTGCACTGTGAAGCACATGTCCTAAAGAAGGCGGGAAGCCTTGTACTCACGCCTGCCACTTCCACGAAACGCATGACAACGCCTCCAAAATGAAATCCCCGGTTTACTAGACCCAGGGGAAACTCGGCAATAGACGCGCAACTCCGGGAAATGACGGGCGACGGAGTGGCATGCGTGAGAGTGGGAGGCTGTGCAAGAGGAAGGGGTGAGCCTTCTACTCACGCCTGCTACTTCCACGAAACACATCACCACGCGGCCAAAACGGATTCCCGGGTGCACAAGATAGTCCCAGGGGAGTTAAGGGGTAGGCGCGCACCTCCTGCCAAATCACGGGAGCCGTAGATGCACAACTGCCAGTGAGAGGCTGTGCACTGTGAGGCACATGTGCTAAAGAAGGCGGTGAGTCTTGTACTCACGCCTGCCACTTCCACGAAACACATCACCACGCGGCTAAAATGGATTCCCGCGTGCACTAGATAGTCCCAGGGGAATTGGGGGATGGGCGCGCACCTCCTGCAAGTCACGGGAGCCGTGGTTGCACGCCTCCGAGTGAGAGGCTATGCACTATGAGGCACATGTGCTAAAGTAGGCGGTGAGCCTTGTACTCACGCCTGCCACTTCCACGAAACGCATGACAACGCCTCCAAAATGAAATCCCAGGTACACTAGTCCCAGGGGAACCTCGGCAATAGACGCGCAACTCCGGGAAATCACGGGCGACGGAGTGGCATGCGTGAGAGTGGGAGGCTGTGCAAGAGGAAGGGGTGAGCCTTCTACTCACGCCTGCTACTTCCACGAAAGACATCACCACGCGGCCAAAACGGATTCCCGGGTGCACAAGATAGTCCCAGGGGAGATGGAGAGTAGGCGCGCACCTCCTGCCAAATCACGGGAGCCGTAGTGGCACGCCTGCCAGTGAGAGGCTGTGCACTGTGAGGCACATGTGCTAAAGAAGGCGGTGAGTCTTGTACTCACGCCTGCCACTTCCACGAAACACATCACCACACGGCTAAAATGGATTCCCGCGTGCACTAGATAGTCCCAGGGGAATTGGGGGTGGGCGCGCACCTCCTGCAAGTCACGGGAGCCGTGGTGGCACGCCTCCGAGTGAGAGGCTGTGCACTATGAGGCACATGTGCTAAAGAAGGCGGTGAGCCTTGTACTCACGCCTGCCACTTCCACGAAACGCATGACAACGCCTCCAAAATAAAATCCCAGGTACACTAGTCCCAGGGGAACCTCGGCAATAGACGCGCAACTCCGGGAAATCACGGGCGACGGAGTGACATGGGTGAGAGTGGGAGGCTGTGCAAGAGGAAGGGGTGAGCCTTCTACTCACGCCTGCTACTTCCACGAAAGACATCACCACGCGGCCAAAACGGATTCCCGGGTGCACAAGATAGTCCCAGGGGAGATGGAGAGTAGGCGCGCACCTCCTGCCAAATCACGGGAGCCGTAGTGGCACGCCTGCCAGTGAGAGGCTCTGCACTGTGAAGCACATGTCCTAAAGAAGGCGGGAAGCCTTGTACTCACGCCTGCCACTTCCACGAAACGCATGACAACGCCTCCAAAATGAAATCCCCGGTTTACTAGACCCAGGGGAACCTCGGCAATAGACGCGCAACTCCGGGAAATGACGGGCGACGGAGTGGCATGCGTGAGAGTGGGAGGCTGTGCAAGAGGAAGGGGTGAGCCTTGTACTCACGCCTGCTACTTCCACGAAACACATCACCACGCGGCCAAAACGGATTCCCGGGTGCACAAGATAGTCCCAGGGGAGTTAAGGGGTAGGCGCGCACCTCCTGCCAAATCACGGGAGCCGTAGATGCACAACTGCCAGTGAGAGGCTGTGCACTGTGAGGCACATGTGCTAAAGAAGGCGGTGAGTCTTGTACTCACGCCTGCCACTTCCACGAAACACATCACCACGCGGCTAAAATGGATTCCCGCGTGCACTAGATAGTCCCAGGGGAATTGGGGGGTGGGCGCGCACCTCCTGCAAGTCACGGGAGCCGTGGTTGCACGCCTCCGAGTGAGAGGCTATGCACTATGAGGCACATGTGCTAAAGTAGGCGGTGAGCCTTGTACTCACGCCTGCCACTTCCACGAAACGCATGACAACGCCTCCAAAATGAAATCCCAGGTACACTAGTCCCAGGGGAACCTCGGCAATAGACGCGCAACTCCGGGAAATCACGGGCGACGGAGTGGCATGCGTGAGAGTGGGAGGCTGTGCAAGAGGAAGGGGTGAGCCTTCTACTCACGCCTGCTACTTCCACGAAAGACATCACCACGCGGCCAAAACGGATTCCCGGGTGCACAAGATAGTCCCAGGGGAGATGGAGAGTAGGCGCGCACCTCCTGCCAAATCACGGGAGCCGTAGTGGCACGCCTGCCAGTGAGAGGCTGTGCACTGTGAGGCACATGTGCTAAAGAAGGCGGTGAGTCTTGTACTCACGCCTGCCACTTCCACGAAACACATCACCACGCGGCTAAAATGGATTCCCGCGTGCACTAGATAGTCCCAGGGGAATTGGGGGTGGGCGCGCACCTCCTGCAAGTCACGGGAGCCGTGGTGGCACGCCTCCGAGTGAGAGGCTGTGCACTATGAGGCACATGTGCTAAAGAAGGCGGTGAGCCTTGTACTCACGCCTGCCACTTCCACGAAACGCATGACAACGCCTCTAAAATAAAATCCCAGGTACACTAGTCCCAGGGGAACCTCGGCAATAGACGCGCAACTCCGGGAAATCACGGGCGACGGAGTGACATGGGTGAGAGTGGGAGGCTGTGCAAGAAGAAGGGGTGAGCCTTCTACTCACGCCTGCTACTTCCACGAAAGACATCACCACGCGGCCAAAACGGATTCCCGGGTGCACAAGATAGTCCCAGGGGAGATGGAGAGTAGGCGCGCACCTCCTGCCAAATCACGGGAGCCGTAGTGGCACGCCTGCCAGTGAGAGGCTCTGCACTGTGAAGCACATGTCCTAAAGAAGGCGGGAAGCCTTGTACTCACGCCTGCCACTTCCACGAAACGCATGACAACGCCTCCAAAATGAAATCCCCGGTTTACTAGACCCAGGGGAACCTCGGCAATAGACGCGCAACTCCGGGAAATGACGGGCGACGGAGTGGCATGCGTGAGAGTGGGAGGCTGTGCAAGAGGAAGGGGTGAGCCTTGTACTCACGCCTGCTACTTCCACGAAACACATCACCACGCGGCCAAAACGGATTCCCGGGTGCACAAGATAGTCCCAGGGGAGTTAAGGGGTAGGCGCGCACCTCCTGCCAAATCACGGGAGCCGTAGATGCACAACTGCCAGTGAGAGGCTGTGCACTGTGAGGCACATGTGCTAAAGAAGGCGGTGAGTCTTGTACTCACGCCTGCCACTTCCACGAAACACATCACCACGCGGCTAAAATGGATTCCCGCGTGCACTAGATAGTCCCAGGGGAATTGGGGGGTGGGCGCGCACCTCCTGCAAGTCACGGGAGCCGTGGTTGCACGCCTCCGAGTGAGAGGCTATGCACTATGAGGCACATGTGCTAAAGTAGGCGGTGAGCCTTGTACTCACGCCTGCCACTTCCACGAAACGCATGACAACGCCTCCAAAATGAAATCCCAGGTACACTAGTCCCAGGGGAACCTCGGCAATAGACGCGCAACTCCGGGAAATCACGGGCGACGGAGTGGCATGCGTGAGAGTGGGAGGCTGTGCAAGAGGAAGGGGTGAGCCTTCTACTCACGCCTGCTACTTCCACGAAAGACATCACCACGCGGCCAAAACGGATTCCCGGGTGCACAAGATAGTCCCAGGGGAGATGGAGAGTAGGCGCGCACCTCCTGCCAAATCACGGGAGCCGTAGTGGCACGCCTGCCAGTGAGAGGCTGTGCACTGTGAGGCACATGTGCTAAAGAAGGCGGTGAGTCTTGTACTCACGCCTGCCACTTCCACGAAACACATCACCACGCGGCTAAAATGGATTCCCGCGTGCACTAGATAGTCCCAGGGGAATTGGGGGTGGGCGCGCACCTCCTGCAAGTCACGGGAGCCGTGGTGGCACGCCTCCGAGTGAGAGGCTGTGCACTATGAGGCACATGTGCTAAAGAAGGCGGTGAGCCTTGTACTCACGCCTGCCACTTCCACGAAACGCATGACAACGCCTCCAAAATAAAATCCCAGGTACACTAGTCCCAGGGGAACCTCGGCAATAGACGCGCAACTCCGGGAAATCACGGGCGACGGAGTGACATGGGTGAGAGTGGGAGGCTGTGCAAGAGGAAGGGGTGAGCCTTCTACTCACGCCTGCTACTTCCACGAAAGACATCACCACGCGGCCAAAACGGATTCCCGGGTGCACAAGATAGTCCCAGGGGAGATGGAGAGTAGGCGCGCACCTCCTGCCAAATCACGGGAGCCGTAGTGGCACGCCTGCCAGTGAGAGGCTCTGCACTGTGAAGCACATGTCCTAAAGAAGGCGGGAAGCCTTGTACTCACGCCTGCCACTTCCACGAAACGCATGACAACGCCTCCAAAATGAAATCCCCGGTTTACTAGACCCAGGGGAACCTCGGCAATAGACGCGCAACTCCGGGAAATGACGGGCGACGGAGTGGCATGCGTGAGAGTGGGAGGCTGTGCAAGAGGAAGGGGTGAGCCTTGTACTCACGCCTGCTACTTCCACGAAACACATCACCACGCGGCCAAAACGGATTCCCGGGTGCACAAGATAGTCCCAGGGGAGTTAAGGGGTAGGCGCGCACCTCCTGCCAAATCACGGGAGGCGTAGATGCACAACTGCCAGTGAGAGGCTGTGCACTGTGAGGCACATGTGCTAAAGAAGGCGGTGAGTCTTGTACTCACGCCTGCCACTTCCACGAAACACATCACCACGCGGCTAAAATGGATTCCCGCGTGCACTAGATAGTCCCAGGGGAATTGGGGGGTGGGCGCGCACCTCCTGCAAGTCACGGGAGCCGTGGTTGCACGCCTCCGAGTGAGAGGCTATGCACTATGAGGCACATGTGCTAAAGTAGGCGGTGAGCCTTGTACTCACGCCTGCCACTTCCACGAAACGCATGACAACGCCTCCAAAATGAAATCCCAGGTACACTAGTCCCAGGGGAACCTCGGCAATAGACGCGCAACTCCGGGAAATCACGGGCGACGGAGTGGCATGCGTGAGAGTGGGAGGCTGTGCAAGAGGAAGGGGTGAGCCTTCTACTCACGCCTGCTACTTCCACGAAAGACATCACCACGCGGCCAAAACGGATTCCCGGGTGCACAAGATAGTCCCAGGGGAGATGGAGAGTAGGCGCGCACCTCCTGCCAAATCACGGGAGCCGTAGTGGCACGCCTGCCAGTGAGAGGCTGTGCACTGTGAGGCACATGTGCTAAAGAAGGCGGTGAGTCTTGTACTCACGCCTGCCACTTCCACGAAACACATCACCACGCGGCTAAAATGGATTCCCGCGTGCACTAGATAGTCCCAGGGGAATTGGGGGTGGGCGCGCACCTCCTGCAAGTCACGGGAGCCGTGGTGGCACGCCTCCGAGTGAGAGGCTGTGCACTATGAGGCACATGTGCTAAAGAAGGCGGTGAGCCTTGTACTCACGCCTGCCACTTCCACGAAACGCATGACAACGCCTCCAAAATAAAATCCCAGGTACACTAGTCCCAGGGGAACCTCGGCAATAGACGCGCAACTCCGGGAAATCACGGGCGACGGAGTGACATGGGTGAGAGTGGGAGGCTGTGCAAGAGGAAGGGGTGAGCCTTCTACTCACGCCTGCTACTTCCACGAAAGACATCACCACGCGGCCAAAAAGGATTCCCGGGTGCACAAGATAGTCCCAGGGGAGATGGAGAGTAGGCGCGCACCTCCTGCCAAATCACGGGAGCCGTAGTGGCACGCCTGCCAGTGAGAGGCTCTGCACTGTGAAGCACATGTCCTAAAGAAGGCGGGAAGCCTTGTACTCACGCCTGCCACTTCCACGAAACGCATGACAACGCCTCCAAAATGAAATCCCCGGTTTACTAGACCCAGGGGAACCTCGGCAATAGACGCGCAACTCCGGGAAATGACGGGCGACGGAGTGGCATGCGTGAGAGTGGGAGGCTGTGCAAGAGGAAGGGGTGAGCCTTGTACTCACGCCTGCTACTTCCACGAAACACATCACCACGCGGCCAAAACGGATTCCCGGGTGCACAAGATAGTCCCAGGGGAGTTAAGGGGTAGGCGCGCACCTCCTGCCAAATCACGGGAGCCGTAGATGCACAACTGCCAGTGAGAGGCTGTGCACTGTGAGGCACATGTGCTAAAGAAGGCGGTGAGTCTTGTACTCACGCCTGCCACTTCCACGAAACACATCACCACGCGGCTAAAATGGATTCCCGCGTGCACTAGATAGTCCCAGGGGAATTGGGGGGTGGGCGCGCACCTCCTGCAAGTCACGGGAGCCGTGGTTGCACGCCTCCGAGTGAGAGGCTATGCACTATGAGGCACATGTGCTAAAGTAGGCGGTGAGCCTTGTACTCACGCCTGCCACTTCCACGAAACGCATGACAACGCCTCCAAAATGAAATCCCAGGTACACTAGTCCCAGGGGAACCTCGGCAATAGACGCGCAACTCCGGGAAATCACGGGCGACGGAGTGGCATGCGTGAGAGTGGGAGGCTGTGCAAGAGGAAGGGGTGAGCCTTCTACTCACGCCTGCTACTTCCACGAAAGACATCACCACGCGGCCAAAACGGATTCCCGGGTGCACAAGATAGTCCCAGGGGAGATGGAGAGTAGGCGCGCACCTCCTGCCAAATCACGGGAGCCGTAGTGGCACGCCTGCCAGTGAGAGGCTGTGCACTGTGAGGCACATGTGCTAAAGAAGGCGGTGAGTCTTGTACTCACGCCTGCCACTTCCACGAAACACATCACCACGCGGCTAAAATGGATTCCCGCGTGCACTAGATAGTCCCAGGGGAATTGGGGGTGGGCGCGCACCTCCTGCAAGTCACGGGAGCCGTGGTGGCACGCCTCCGAGTGAGAGGCTGTGCACTATGAGGCACATGTGCTAAAGAAGGCGGTGAGCCTTGTACTCACGCCTGCCACTTCCACGAAACGCATGACAACGCCTCCAAAATAAAATCCCAGGTACACTAGTCCCAGGGGAACCTCGGCAATAGACGCGCAACTCCGGGAAATCACGGGCGACGGAGTGACATGGGTGAGAGTGGGAGGCTGTGCAAGAGGAAGGGGTGAGCCTTCTACTCACGCCTGCTACTTCCACGAAAGACATCACCACGCGGCCAAAACGGATTCCCGGGTGCACAAGATAGTCCCAGGGGAGATGGAGAGTAGGCGCGCACCTCCTGCCAAATCACGGGAGCCGTAGTGGCACGCCTGCCAGTGAGAGGCTCTGCACTGTGAAGCACATGTCCTAAAGAAGGCGGGAAGCCTTGTACTCACGCCTGCCACTTCCACGAAACGCATGACAACGCCTCCAAAATGAAATCCCCGGTTTACTAGACCCAGGGGAACCTCGGCAATAGACGCGCAACTCCGGGAAATGACGGGCGACGGAGTGGCATGCGTGAGAGTGGGAGGCTGTGCAAGAGGAAGGGGTGAGCCTTGTACTCACGCCTGCTACTTCCACGAAACACATCACCACGCGGCCAAAACGGATTCCCGGGTGCACAAGATAGTCCCAGGGGAGTTAAGGGGTAGGCGCGCACCTCCTGCCAAATCACGGGAGCCGTAGATGCACAACTGCCAGTGAGAGGCTGTGCACTGTGAGGCACATGTGCTAAAGAAGGCGGTGAGTCTTGTACTCACGCCTGCCACTTCCACGAAACACATCACCACGCGGCTAAAATGGATTCCCGCGTGCACTAGATAGTCCCAGGGGAATTGGGGGGTGGGCGCGCACCTCCTGCAAGTCACGGGAGCCGTGGTTGCACGCCTCCGAGTGAGAGGCTATGCACTATGAGGCACATGTGCTAAAGTAGGCGGTGAGCCTTGTACTCACGCCTGCCACTTCCACGAAACGCATGACAACGCCTCCAAAATGAAATCCCAGGTACACTAGTCCCAGGGGAACCTCGGCAATAGACGCGCAACTCCGGGAAATCACGGGCGACGGAGTGGCATGCGTGAGAGTGGGAGGCTGTGCAAGAGGAAGGGGTGAGCCTTCTACTCACGCCTGCTACTTCCACGAAAGACATCACCACGCGGCCAAAACGGATTCCCGGGTGCACAAGATAGTCCCAGGGGAGATGGAGAGTAGGCGCGCACCTCCTGCCAAATCACGGGAGCCGTAGTGGCACGCCTGCCAGTGAGAGGCTGTGCACTGTGAGGCACATGTGCTAAAGAAGGCGGTGAGTCTTGTACTCACGCCTGCCACTTCCACGAAACACATCACCACGCGGCTAAAATGGATTCCCGCGTGCACTAGATAGTCCCAGGGGAATTGGGGGTGGGCGCGCACCTCCTGCAAGTCACGGGAGCCGTGGTGGCACGCCTCCGAGTGAGAGGCTGTGCACTATGAGGCACATGTGCTAAAGAAGGCGGTGAGCCTTGTACTCACGCCTGCCACTTCCACGAAACGCATGACAACGCCTCCAAAATAAAATCCCAGGTACACTAGTCCCAGGGGAACCTCGGCAATAGACGCGCAACTCCGGGAAATCACGGGCGACGGAGTGACATGGGTGAGAGTGGGAGGCTGTGCAAGAGGAAGGGGTGAGCCTTCTACTCACGCCTGCTACTTCCACGAAAGACATCACCACGCGGCCAAAACGGATTCCCGGGTGCACAAGATAGTCCCAGGGGAGATGGAGAGTAGGCGCGCACCTCCTGCCAAATCACGGGAGCCGTAGTGGCACGCCTGCCAGTGAGAGGCTCTGCACTGTGAAGCACATGTCCTAAAGAAGGCGGGAAGCCTTGTACTCACGCCTGCCACTTCCACGAAACGCATGACAACGCCTCCAAAATGAAATCCCCGGTTTACTAGACCCAGGGGAACCTCGGCAATAGACGCGCAACTCCGGGAAATGACGGGCGACGGAGTGGCATGCGTGAGAGTGGGAGGCTGTGCAAGAGGAAGGGGTGAGCCTTGTACTCACGCCTGCTACTTCCACGAAACACATCACCACGCGGCCAAAACGGATTCCCGGGTGCACAAGATAGTCCCAGGGGAGTTAAGGGGTAGGCGCGCACCTCCTGCCAAATCACGGGAGCCGTAGATGCACAACTGCCAGTGAGAGGCTGTGCACTGTGAGGCACATGTGCTAAAGAAGGCGGTGAGTCTTGTACTCACGCCTGCCACTTCCACGAAACACATCACCACGCGGCTAAAATGGATTCCCGCGTGCACTAGATAGTCCCAGGGGAATTGGGGGGTGGGCGCGCACCTCCTGCAAGTCACGGGAGCCGTGGTTGCACGCCTCCGAGTGAGAGGCTATGCACTATGAGGCACATGTGCTAAAGTAGGCGGTGAGCCTTGTACTCACGCCTGCCACTTCCACGAAACGCATGACAACGCCTCCAAAATGAAATCCCAGGTACACTAGTCCCAGGGGAACCTCGGCAATAGACGCGCAACTCCGGGAAATCACGGGCGACGGAGTGGCATGCGTGAGAGTGGGAGGCTGTGCAAGAGGAAGGGGTGAGCCTTCTACTCACGCCTGCTACTTCCACGAAAGACATCACCACGCGGCCAAAACGGATTCCCGGGTGCACAAGATAGTCCCAGGGGAGATGGAGAGTAGGCGCGCACCTCCTGCCAAATCACGGGAGCCGTAGTGGCACGCCTGCCAGTGAGAGGCTGTGCACTGTGAGGCACATGTGCTAAAGAAGGCGGTGAGTCTTGTACTCACGCCTGCCACTTCCACGAAACACATCACCACGCGGCTAAAATGGATTCCCGCGTGCACTAGATAGTCCCAGGGGAATTGGGGGTGGGCGCGCACCTCCTGCAAGTCACGGGAGCCGTGGTGGCACGCCTCCGAGTGAGAGGCTGTGCACTATGAGGCACATGTGCTAAAGAAGGCGGTGAGCCTTGTACTCACGCCTGCCACTTCCACGAAACGCATGACAACGCCTCCAAAATAAAATCCCAGGTACACTAGTCCCAGGGGAACCTCGGCAATAGACGCGCAACTCCGGGAAATCACGGGCGACGGAGTGACATGGGTGAGAGTGGGAGGCTGTGCAAGAGGAAGGGGTGAGCCTTCTACTCACGCCTGCTACTTCCACGAAAGACATCACCACGCGGCCAAAACGGATTCCCGGGTGCACAAGATAGTCCCAGGGGAGATGGAGAGTAGGCGCGCACCTCCTGCCAAATCACGGGAGCCGTAGTGGCACGCCTGCCAGTGAGAAGCTCTGCACTGTGAAGCACATGTCCTAAAGAAGGCGGGAAGCCTTGTACTCACGCCTGCCACTTCCACGAAACGCATGACAACGCCTCCAAAATGAAATCCCCGGTTTACTAGACCCAGGGGAACCTCGGCAATAGACGCGCAACTCCGGGAAATGACGGGCGACGGAGTGGCATGCGTGAGAGTGGGAGGCTGTGCAAGAGGAAGGGGTGAGCCTTGTACTCACGCCTGCTACTTCCACGAAACACATCACCACGCGGCCAAAACGGATTCCCGGGTGCACAAGATAGTCCCAGGGGAGTTAAGGGGTAGGCGCGCACCTCCTGCCAAATCACGGGAGCCGTAGATGCACAACTGCCAGTGAGAGGCTGTGCACTGTGAGGCACATGTGCTAAAGAAGGCGGTGAGTCTTGTACTCACGCCTGCCACTTCCACGAAACACATCACCACGCGGCTAAAATGGATTCCCGCGTGCACTAGATAGTCCCAGGGGAATTGGGGGGTGGGCGCGCACCTCCTGCAAGTCACGGGAGCCGTGGTTGCACGCCTCCGAGTGAGAGGCTATGCACTATGAGGCACATGTGCTAAAGTAGGCGGTGAGCCTTGTACTCACGCCTGCCACTTCCACGAAACGCATGACAACGCCTCCAAAATGAAATCCCAGGTACACTAGTCCCAGGGGAACCTCGGCAATAGACGCGCAACTCCGGGAAATCACGGGCGACGGAGTGGCATGCGTGAGAGTGGGAGGCTGTGCAAGAGGAAGGGGTGAGCCTTCTACTCACGCCTGCTACTTCCACGAAAGACATCACCACGCGGCCAAAACGGATTCCCGGGTGCACAAGATAGTCCCAGGGGAGATGGAGAGTAGGCGCGCACCTCCTGCCAAATCACGGGAGCCGTAGTGGCACGCCTGCCAGTGAGAGGCTGTGCACTGTGAGGCACATGTGCTAAAGAAGGCGGTGAGTCTTGTACTCACGCCTGCCACTTCCACGAAACACATCACCACGCGGCTAAAATGGATTCCCGCGTGCACTAGATAGTCCCAGGGGAATTGGGGGTGGGCGCGCACCTCCTGCAAGTCACGGGAGCCGTGGTGGCACGCCTCCGAGTGAGAGGCTGTGCACTATGAGGCACATGTGCTAAAGAAGGCGGTGAGCCTTGTACTCACGCCTGCCACTTCCACGAAACGCATGACAACGCCTCCAAAATAAAATCCCAGGTACACTAGTCCCAGGGGAACCTCGGCAATAGACGCGCAACTCCGGGAAATCACGGGCGACGGAGTGACATGGGTGAGAGTGGGAGGCTGTGCAAGAGGAAGGGGTGAGCCTTCTACTCACGCCTGCTACTTCCACGAAAGACATCACCACGCGGCCAAAACGGATTCCCGGGTGCACAAGATAGTCCCAGGGGAGATGGAGAGTAGGCGCGCACCTCCTGCCAAATCACGGGAGCCGTAGTGGCACGCCTGCCAGTGAGAGGCTCTGCACTGTGAAGCACATGTCCTAAAGAAGGCGGGAAGCCTTGTACTCACGCCTGCCACTTCCACGAAACGCATGACAACGCCTCCAAAATGAAATCCCCGGTTTACTAGACCCAGGGGAACCTCGGCAATAGACGCGCAACTCCGGGAAATGACGGGCGACGGAGTGGCATGCGTGAGAGTGGGAGGCTGTGCAAGAGGAAGGGGTGAGCCTTGTACTCACGCCTGCTACTTCCACGAAACACATCACCACGCGGCCAAAACGGATTCCCGGGTGCACAAGATAGTCCCAGGGGAGTTAAGGGGTAGGCGCGCACCTCCTGCCAAATCACGGGAGCCGTAGATGCACAACTGCCAGTGAGAGGCTGTGCACTGTGAGGCACATGTGCTAAAGAAGGCGGTGAGTCTTGTACTCACGCCTGCCACTTCCACGAAACACATCACCACGCGGCTAAAATGGATTCCCGCGTGCACTAGATAGTCCCAGGGGAATTGGGGGATGGGCGCGCACCTCCTGCAAGTCACGGGAGCCGTGGTTGCACGCCTCCGAGTGAGAGGCTATGCACTATGAGGCACATGTGCTAAAGTAGGCGGTGAGCCTTGTACTCACGCCTGCCACTTCCACGAAACGCATGACAACGCCTCCAAAATGAAATCCCAGGTACACTAGTCCCAGGGGAACCTCGGCAATAGACGCGCAACTCCGGGAAATCACGGGCGACGGAGTGGCATGCGTGAGAGTGGGAGGCTGTGCAAGAGGAAGGGGTGAGCCTTCTACTCACGCCTGCTACTTCCACGAAAGACATCACCACGCGGCCAAAACGGATTCCCGGGTGCACAAGATAGTCCCAGGGGAGATGGAGAGTAGGCGCGCACCTCCTGCCAAATCACGGGAGCCGTAGTGGCACGCCTGCCAGTGAGAGGCTGTGCACTGTGAGGCACATGTGCTAAAGAAGGCGGTGAGTCTTGTACTCACGCCTGCCACTTCCACGAAACACATCACCACGCGGCTAAAATGGATTCCCGCGTGCACTAGATAGTCCCAGGGGAATTGGGGGTGGGCGCGCACCTCCTGCAAGTCACGGGAGCCGTGGTGGCACGCCTCCGAGTGAGAGGCTGTGCACTATGAGGCACATGTGCTAAAGAAGGCGGTGAGCCTTGTACTCACGCCTGCCACTTCCACGAAACGCATGACAACGCCTCCAAAATAAAATCCCAGGTACACTAGTCCCAGGGGAACCTCGGCAATAGACGCGCAACTCCGGGAAATCACGGGCGACGGAGTGACATGGGTGAGAGTGGGAGGCTGTGCAAGAGGAAGGGGTGAGCCTTCTACTCACGCCTGCTACTTCCACGAAAGACATCACCACGCGGCCAAAACGGATTCCCGGGTGCACAAGATAGTCCCAGGGGAGATGGAGAGTAGGCGCGCACCTCCTGCCAAATCACGGGAGCCGTAGTGGCACGCCTGCCAGTGAGAGGCTCTGCACTGTGAAGCACATGTCCTAAAGAAGGCGGGAAGCCTTGTACTCACGCCTGCCACTTCCACGAAACGCATGACAACGCCTCCAAAATGAAATCCCCGGTTTACTAGACCCAGGGGAACCTCGGCAATAGACGCGCATCTCCGGGAAATGACGGGCGACGGAGTGGCATGCGTGAGAGTGGGAGGCTGTGCAAGAGGAAGGGGTGAGCCTTGTACTCACGCCTGCTACTTCCACGAAACACATCACCACGCGGCCAAAACGGATTCCCGGGTGCACAAGATAGTCCCAGGGGAGTTAAGGGGTAGGCGCGCACCTCCTGCCAAATCACGGGAGCCGTAGATGCACAACTGCCAGTGAGAGGCTGTGCACTGTGAGGCACATGTGCTAAAGAAGGCGGTGAGTCTTGTACTCACGCCTGCCACTTCCACGAAACACATCACCACGCGGCTAAAATGGATTCCCGCGTGCACTAGATAGTCCCAGGGGAATTGGGGGGTGGGCGCGCACCTCCTGCAAGTCACGGGAGCCGTGGTTGCACGCCTCCGAGTGAGAGGCTATGCACTATGAGGCACATGTGCTAAAGTAGGCGGTGAGCCTTGTACTCACGCCTGCCACTTCCACGAAACGCATGACAACGCCTCCAAAATGAAATCCCAGGTACACTAGTCCCAGGGGAACCTCGGCAATAGACGCGCAACTCCGGGAAATCACGGGCGACGGAGTGGCATGCGTGAGAGTGGGAGGCTGTGCAAGAGGAAGGGGTGAGCCTTCTACTCACGCCTGCTACTTCCACGAAAGACATCACCACGCGGCCAAAACGGATTCCCGGGTGCACAAGATAGTCCCAGGGGAGATGGAGAGTAGGCGCGCACCTCCTGCCAAATCACGGGAGCCGTAGTGGCACGCCTGCCAGTGAGAGGCTGTGCACTGTGAGGCACATGTGCTAAAGAAGGCGGTGAGTCTTGTACTCACGCCTGCCACTTCCACGAAACACATCACCACGCGGCTAAAATGGATTCCCGCGTGCACTAGATAGTCCCAGGGGAATTGGGGGTGGGCGCGCACCTCCTGCAAGTCACGGGAGCCGTGGTGGCACGCCTCCGAGTGAGAGGCTGTGCACTATGAGGCACATGTGCTAAAGAAGGCGGTGAGCCTTGTACTCACGCCTGCCACTTCCACGAAACGCATGACAACGCCTCCAAAATAAAATCCCAGGTACACTAGTCCCAGGGGAACCTCGGCAATAGACGCGCAACTCCGGGAAATCACGGGCGACGGAGTGACATGGGTGAGAGTGGGAGGCTGTGCAAGAGGAAGGGGTGAGCCTTCTACTCACGCCTGCTACTTCCACGAAAGACATCACCACGCGGCCAAAACGGATTCCCGGGTGCACAAGATAGTCCCAGGGGAGATGGAGAGTAGGCGCGCACCTCCTGCCAAATCACGGGAGCCGTAGTGGCACGCCTGCCAGTGAGAGGCTCTGCACTGTGAAGCACATGTCCTAAAGAAGGCGGGAAGCCTTGTACTCACGCCTGCCACTTCCACGAAACGCATGACAACGCCTCCAAAATGAAATCCCCGGTTTACTAGACCCAGGGGAACCTCGGCAATAGACGCGCAACTCCGGGAAATGACGGGCGACGGAGTGGCATGCGTGAGAGTGGGAGGCTGTGCAAGAGGAAGGGGTGAGCCTTGTACTCACGCCTGCTACTTCCACGAAACACATCACCACGCGGCCAAAACGGATTCCCGGGTGCACAAGATAGTCCCAGGGGAGTTAAGGGGTAGGCGCGCACCTCCTGCCAAATCACGGGAGCCGTAGATGCACAACTGCCAGTGAGAGGCTGTGCACTGTGAGGCACATGTGCTAAAGAAGGCGGTGAGTCTTGTACTCACGCCTGCCACTTCCACGAAACACATCACCACGCGGCTAAAATGGATTCCCGCGTGCACTAGATAGTCCCAGGGGAATTGGGGGGTGGGCGCGCACCTCCTGCAAGTCACGGGAGCCGTGGTTGCACGCCTCCGAGTGAGAGGCTATGCACTATGAGGCACATGTGCTAAAGTAGGCGGTGAGCCTTGTACTCACGCCTGCCACTTCCACGAAACGCATGACAACGCCTCCAAAATGAAATCCCAGGTACACTAGTCCCAGGGGAACCTCGGCAATAGACGCGCAACTCCGGGAAATCACGGGCGACGGAGTGGCATGCGTGAGAGTGGGAGGCTGTGCAAGAGGAAGGGGTGAGCCTTCTACTCACGCCTGCTACTTCCACGAAAGACATCACCACGCGGCCAAAACGGATTCCCGGGTGCACAAGATAGTCCCAGGGGAGATGGAGAGTAGGCGCGCACCTCCTGCCAAATCACGGGAGCCGTAGTGGCACGCCTGCCAGTGAGAGGCTGTGCACTGTGAGGCACATGTGCTAAAGAAGGCGGTGAGTCTTGTACTCACGCCTGCCACTTCCACGAAACACATCACCACGCGGCTAAAATGGATTCCCGCGTGCACTAGATAGTCCCAGGGGAATTGGGGGTGGGCGCGCACCTCCTGCAAGTCACGGGAGCCGTGGTGGCACGCCTCCGAGTGAGAGGCTGTGCACTATGAGGCACATGTGCTAAAGAAGGCGGTGAGCCTTGTACTCACGCCTGCCACTTCCACGAAACGCATGACAACGCCTCCAAAATAAAATCCCAGGTACACTAGTCCCAGGGGAACCTCGGCAATAGACGCGCAACTCCGGGAAATCACGGGCGACGGAGTGACATGGGTGAGAGTGGGAGGCTGTGCAAGAGGAAGGGGTGAGCCTTCTACTCACGCCTGCTACTTCCACGAAAGACATCACCACGCGGCCAAAACGGATTCCCGGGTGCACAAGATAGTCCCAGGGGAGATGGAGAGTAGGCGCGCACCTCCTGCCAAATCACGGGAGCCGTAGTGGCACGCCTGCCAGTGAGAGGCTCTGCACTGTGAAGCACATGTCCTAAAGAAGGCGGGAAGCCTTGTACTCACGCCTGCCACTTCCACGAAACGCATGACAACGCCTCCAAAATGAAATCCCCGGTTTACTAGACCCAGGGGAACCTCGGCAATAGACGCGCAACTCCGGGAAATGACGGGCGACGGAGTGGCATGCGTGAGAGTGGGAGGCTGTGCAAGAGGAAGGGGTGAGCCTTGTACTCACGCCTGCTACTTCCACGAAACACATCACCACGCGGCCAAAACGGATTCCCGGGTGCACAAGATAGTCCCAGGGGAGTTAAGGGGTAGGCGCGCACCTCCTGCCAAATCACGGGAGCCGTAGATGCACAACTGCCAGTGAGAGGCTGTGCACTGTGAGGCACATGTGCTAAAGAAGGCGGTGAGTCTTGTACTCACGCCTGCCACTTCCACGAAACACATCACCACGCGGCTAAAATGGATTCCCGCGTGCACTAGATAGTCCCAGGGGAATTGGGGGGTGGGCGCGCACCTCCTGCAAGTCACGGGAGCCGTGGTTGCACGCCTCCGAGTGAGAGGCTATGCACTATGAGGCACATGTGCTAAAGTAGGCGGTGAGCCTTGTACTCACGCCTGCCACTTCCACGAAACGCATGACAACGCCTCCAAAATGAAATCCCAGGTACACTAGTCCCAGGGGAACCTCGGCAATAGACGCGCAACTCCGGGAAATCACGGGCGACGGAGTGGCATGCGTGAGAGTGGGAGGCTGTGCAAGAGGAAGGGGTGAGCCTTCTACTCACGCCTGCTACTTCCACGAAAGACATCACCACGCGGCCAAAACGGATTCCCGGGTGCACAAGATAGTCCCAGGGGAGATGGAGAGTAGGCGCGCACCTCCTGCCAAATCACGGGAGCCGTAGTGGCACGCCTGCCAGTGAGAGGCTGTGCACTGTGAGGCACATGTGCTAAAGAAGGCGGTGAGTCTTGTACTCACGCCTGCCACTTCCACGAAACACATCACCACGCGGCTAAAATGGATTCCCGCGTGCACTAGATAGTCCCAGGGGAATTGGGGGTGGGCGCGCACCTCCTGCAAGTCACGGGAGCCGTGGTGGCACGCCTCCGAGTGAGAGGCTGTGCACTATGAGGCACATGTGCTAAAGAAGGCGGTGAGCCTTGTACTCACGCCTGCCACTTCCACGAAACGCATGACAACGCCTCCAAAATAAAATCCCAGGTACACTAGTCCCAGGGGAACCTCGGCAATAGACGCGCAACTCCGGGAAATCACGGGCGACGGAGTGACATGGGTGAGAGTGGGAGGCTGTGCAAGAGGAAGGGGTGAGCCTTCTACTCACGCCTGCTACTTCCACGAAAGACATCACCACGCGGCCAAAACGGATTCCCGGGTGCACAAGATAGTCCCAGGGGAGATGGAGAGTAGGCGCGCACCTCCTGCCAAATCACGGGAGCCGTAGTGGCACGCCTGCCAGTGAGAGGCTCTGCACTGTGAAGCACATGTCCTAAAGAAGGCGGGAAGCCTTGTACTCACGCCTGCCACTTCCACGAAACGCATGACAACGCCTCCAAAATGAAATCCCCGGTTTACTAGACCCAGGGGAACCTCGGCAATAGACGCGCAACTCCGGGAAATGACGGGCGACGGAGTGGCATGCGTGAGAGTGGGAGGCTGTGCAAGAGGAAGGGGTGAGCCTTGTACTCACGCCTGCTACTTCCACGAAACACATCACCACGCGGCCAAAACGGATTCCCGGGTGCACAAGATAGTCCCAGGGGAGTTAAGGGGTAGGCGCGCACCTCCTGCCAAATCACGGGAGCCGTAGATGCACAACTGCCAGTGAGAGGCTGTGCACTGTGAGGCACATGTGCTAAAGAAGGCGGTGAGTCTTGTACTCACGCCTGCCACTTCCACGAAACACATCACCACGCGGCTAAAATGGATTCCCGCGTGCACTAGATAGTCCCAGGGGAATTGGGGGGTGGGCGCGCACCTCCTGCAAGTCACGGGAGCCGTGGTTGCACGCCTCCGAGTGAGAGGCTATGCACTATGAGGCACATGTGCTAAAGTAGGCGGTGAGCCTTGTACTCACGCCTGCCACTTCCACGAAACGCATGACAACGCCTCCAAAATGAAATCCCAGGTACACTAGTCCCAGGGGAACCTCGGCAATAGACGCGCAACTCCGGGAAATCACGGGCGACGGAGTGGCATGCGTGAGAGTGGGAGGCTGTGCAAGAGGAAGGGGTGAGCCTTCTACTCACGCCTGCTACTTCCACGAAAGACATCACCACGCGGCCAAAACGGATTCCCGGGTGCACAAGATAGTCCCAGGGGAGATGGAGAGTAGGCGCGCACCTCCTGCCAAATCACGGGAGCCGTAGTGGCACGCCTGCCAGTGAGAGGCTGTGCACTGTGAGGCACATGTGCTAAAGAAGGCGGTGAGTCTTGTACTCACGCCTGCCACTTCCACGAAACACATCACCACGCGGCTAAAATGGATTCCCGCGTGCACTAGATAGTCCCAGGGGAATTGGGGGTGGGCGCGCACCTCCTGCAAGTCACGGGAGCCGTGGTGGCACGCCTCCGAGTGAGAGGCTGTGCACTATGAGGCACATGTGCTAAAGAAGGCGGTGAGCCTTGTACTCACGCCTGCCACTTCCACGAAACGCATGACAACGCCTCCAAAATAAAATCCCAGGTACACTAGTCCCAGGGGAACCTCGGCAATAGACGCGCAACTCCGGGAAATCACGGGCGACGGAGTGACATGGGTGAGAGTGGGAGGCTGTGCAAGAGGAAGGGGTGAGCCTTCTACTCACGCCTGCTACTTCCACGAAAGACATCACCACGCGGCCAAAACGGATTCCCGGGTGCACAAGATAGTCCCAGGGGAGATGGAGAGTAGGCGCGCACCTCCTGCCAAATCACGGGAGCCGTAGTGGCACGCCTGCCAGTGAGAGGCTCTGCACTGTGAAGCACATGTCCTAAAGAAGGCGGGAAGCCTTGTACTCACGCCTGCCACTTCCACGAAACGCATGACAACGCCTCCAAAATGAAATCCCCGGTTTACTAGACCCAGGGGAACCTCGGCAATAGACGCGCAACTCCGGGAAATGACGGGCGACGGAGTGGCATGCGTGAGAGTGGGAGGCTGTGCAAGAGGAAGGGGTGAGCCTTGTACTCACGCCTGCTACTTCCACGAAACACATCACCACGCGGCCAAAACGGATTCCCGGGTGCACAAGATAGTCCCAGGGGAGTTAAGGGGTAGGCGCGCACCTCCTGCCAAATCACGGGAGCCGTAGATGCACAACTGCCAGTGAGAGGCTGTGCACTGTGAGGCACATGTGCTAAAGAAGGCGGTGAGTCTTGTACTCACGCCTGCCACTTCCACGAAACACATCACCACGCGGCTAAAATGGATTCCCGCGTGCACTAGATAGTCCCAGGGGAATTGGGGGGTGGGCGCGCACCTCCTGCAAGTCACGGGAGCCGTGGTTGCACGCCTCCGAGTGAGAGGCTATGCACTATGAGGCACATGTGCTAAAGTAGGCGGTGAGCCTTGTACTCACGCCTGCCACTTCCACGAAACGCATGACAACGCCTCCAAAATGAAATCCCAGGTACACTAGTCCCAGGGGAACCTCGGCAATAGACGCGCAACTCCGGGAAATCACGGGCGACGGAGTGGCATGCGTGAGAGTGGGAGGCTGTGCAAGAGGAAGGGGTGAGCCTTCTACTCACGCCTGCTACTTCCACGAAAGACATCACCACGCGGCCAAAACGGATTCCCGGGTGCACAAGATAGTCCCAGGGGAGATGGAGAGTAGGCGCGCACCTCCTGCCAAATCACGGGAGCCGTAGTGGCACGCCTGCCAGTGAGAGGCTGTGCACTGTGAGGCACATGTGCTAAAGAAGGCGGTGAGTCTTGTACTCACGCCTGCCACTTCCACGAAACACATCACCACGCGGCTAAAATGGATTCCCGCGTGCACTAGATAGTCCCAGGGGAATTGGGGGTGGGCGCGCACCTCCTGCAAGTCACGGGAGCCGTGGTGGCACGCCTCCGAGTGAGAGGCTGTGCACTATGAGGCACATGTGCTAAAGAAGGCGGTGAGCCTTGTACTCACGCCTGCCACTTCCACGAAACGCATGACAACGCCTCCAAAATAAAATCCCAGGTACACTAGTCCCAGGGGAACCTCGGCAATAGACGCGCAACTCCGGGAAATCACGGGCGACGGAGTGACATGGGTGAGAGTGGGAGGCTGTGCAAGAGGAAGGGGTGAGCCTTCTACTCACGCCTGCTACTTCCACGAAAGACATCACCACGCGGCCAAAACGGATTCCCGGGTGCACAAGATAGTCCCAGGGGAGATGGAGAGTAGGCGCGCACCTCCTGCCAAATCACGGGAGCCGTAGTGGCACGCCTGCCAGTGAGAGGCTCTGCACTGTGAAGCACATGTCCTAAAGAAGGCGGGAAGCCTTGTACTCACGCCTGCCACTTCCACGAAACGCATGACAACGCCTCCAAAATGAAATCCCCGGTTTACTAGACCCAGGGGAACCTCGGCAATAGACGCGCAACTCCGGGAAATGACGGGCGACGGAGTGGCATGCGTGAGAGTGGGAGGCTGTGCAAGAGGAAGGGGTGAGCCTTGTACTCACGCCTGCTACTTCCACGAAACACATCACCACGCGGCCAAAACGGATTCCCGGGTGCACAAGATAGTCCCAGGGGAGTTAAGGGGTAGGCGCGCACCTCCTGCCAAATCACGGGAGCCGTAGATGCACAACTGCCAGTGAGAGGCTGTGCACTGTGAGGCACATGTGCTAAAGAAGGCGGTGAGTCTTGTACTCACGCCTGCCACTTCCACGAAACACATCACCACGCGGCTAAAATGGATTCCCGCGTGCACTAGATAGTCCCAGGGGAATTGGGGGGTGGGCGCGCACCTCCTGCAAGTCACGGGAGCCGTGGTTGCACGCCTCCGAGTGAGAGGCTATGCACTATGAGGCACATGTGCTAAAGTAGGCGGTGAGCCTTGTACTCACGCCTGCCACTTCCACGAAACGCATGACAACGCCTCCAAAATGAAATCCCAGGTACACTAGTCCCAGGGGAACCTCGGCAATAGACGCGCAACTCCGGGAAATCACGGGCGACGGAGTGGCATGCGTGAGAGTGGGAGGCTGTGCAAGAGGAAGGGGTGAGCCTTCTACTCACGCCTGCTACTTCCACGAAAGACATCACCACGCGGCCAAAACGGATTCCCGGGTGCACAAGATAGTCCCAGGGGAGATGGAGAGTAGGCGCGCACCTCCTGCCAAATCACGGGAGCCGTAGTGGCACGCCTGCCAGTGAGAGGCTGTGCACTGTGAGGCACATGTGCTAAAGAAGGCGGTGAGTCTTGTACTCACGCCTGCCACTTCCACGAAACACATCACCACGCGGCTAAAATGGATTCCCGCGTGCACTAGATAGTCCCAGGGGAATTGGGGGTGGGCGCGCACCTCCTGCAAGTCACGGGAGCCGTGGTGGCACGCCTCCGAGTGAGAGGCTGTGCACTATGAGGCACATGTGCTAAAGAAGGCGGTGAGCCTTGTACTCACGCCTGCCACTTCCACGAAACGCATGACAACGCCTCCAAAATAAAATCCCAGGTACACTAGTCCCAGGGGAACCTCGGCAATAGACGCGCAACTCCGGGAAATCACGGGCGACGGAGTGACATGGGTGAGAGTGGGAGGCTGTGCAAGAGGAAGGGGTGAGCCTTCTACTCACGCCTGCTACTTCCACGAAAGACATCACCACGCGGCCAAAACGGATTCCCGGGTGCACAAGATAGTCCCAGGGGAGATGGAGAGTAGGCGCGCACCTCCTGCCAAATCACGGGAGCCGTAGTGGCACGCCTGCCAGTGAGAGGCTCTGCACTGTGAAGCACATGTCCTAAAGAAGGCGGGAAGCCTTGTACTCACGCCTGCCACTTCCACGAAACGCATGACAACGCCTCCAAAATGAAATCCCCGGTTTACTAGACCCAGGGGAACCTCGGCAATAGACGCGCAACTCCGGGAAATGACGGGCGACGGAGTGGCATGCGTGAGAGTGGGAGGCTGTGCAAGAGGAAGGGGTGAGCCTTGTACTCACGCCTGCTACTTCCACGAAACACATCACCACGCGGCCAAAACGGATTCCCGGGTGCACAAGATAGTCCCAGGGGAGTTAAGGGGTAGGCGCGCACCTCCTGCCAAATCACGGGAGCCGTAGATGCACAACTGCCAGTGAGAGGCTGTGCACTGTGAGGCACATGTGCTAAAGAAGGCGGTGAGTCTTGTACTCACGCCTGCCACTTCCACGAAACACATCACCACGCGGCTAAAATGGATTCCCGCGTGCACTAGATAGTCCCAGGGGAATTGGGGGGTGGGCGCGCACCTCCTGCAAGTCACGGGAGCCGTGGTTGCACGCCTCCGAGTGAGAGGCTATGCACTATGAGGCACATGTGCTAAAGTAGGCGGTGAGCCTTGTACTCACGCCTGCCACTTCCACGAAACGCATGACAACGCCTCCAAAATGAAATCCCAGGTACACTAGTCCCAGGGGAACCTCGGCAATAGACGCGCAACTCCGGGAAATCACGGGCGACGGAGTGGCATGCGTGAGAGTGGGAGGCTGTGCAAGAGGAAGGGGTGAGCCTTCTACTCACGCCTGCTACTTCCACGAAAGACATCACCACGCGGCCAAAACGGATTCCCGGGTGCACAAGATAGTCCCAGGGGAGATGGAGAGTAGGCGCGCACCTCCTGCCAAATCACGGGAGCCGTAGTGGCACGCCTGCCAGTGAGAGGCTGTGCACTGTGAGGCACATGTGCTAAAGAAGGCGGTGAGTCTTGTACTCACGCCTGCCACTTCCACGAAACACATCACCACGCGGCTAAAATGGATTCCCGCGTGCACTAGATAGTCCCAGGGGAATTGGGGGTGGGCGCGCACCTCCTGCAAGTCACGGGAGCCGTGGTGGCACGCCTCCGAGTGAGAGGCTGTGCACTATGAGGCACATGTGCTAAAGAAGGCGGTGAGCCTTGTACTCACGCCTGCCACTTCCACGAAACGCATGACAACGCCTCCAAAATAAAATCCCAGGTACACTAGTCCCAGGGGAACCTCGGCAATAGACGCGCAACTCCGGGAAATCACGGGCGACGGAGTGACATGGGTGAGAGTGGGAGGCTGTGCAAGAGGAAGGGGTGAGCCTTCTACTCACGCCTGCTACTTCCACGAAAGACATCACCACGCGGCCAAAACGGATTCCCGGGTGCACAAGATAGTCCCAGGGGAGATGGAGAGTAGGCGCGCACCTCCTGCCAAATCACGGGAGCCGTAGTGGCACGCCTGCCAGTGAGAGGCTCTGCACTGTGAAGCACATGTCCTAAAGAAGGCGGGAAGCCTTGTACTCACGCCTGCCACTTCCACGAAACGCATGACAACGCCTCCAAAATGAAATCCCCGGTTTACTAGACCCAGGGGAACCTCGGCAATAGACGCGCAACTCCGGGAAATGACGGGCGACGGAGTGGCATGCGTGAGAGTGGGAGGCTGTGCAAGAGGAAGGGGTGAGCCTTGTACTCACGCCTGCTACTTCCACGAAACACATCACCACGCGGCCAAAACGGATTCCCGGGTGCACAAGATAGTCCCAGGGGAGTTAAGGGGTAGGCGCGCACCTCCTGCCAAATCACGGGAGCCGTAGATGCACAACTGCCAGTGAGAGGCTGTGCACTGTGAGGCACATGTGCTAAAGAAGGCGGTGAGTCTTGTACTCACGCCTGCCACTTCCACGAAACACATCACCACGCGGCTAAAATGGATTCCCGCGTGCACTAGATAGTCCCAGGGGAATTGGGGGGTGGGCGCGCACCTCCTGCAAGTCACGGGAGCCGTGGTTGCACGCCTCCGAGTGAGAGGCTATGCACTATGAGGCACATGTGCTAAAGTAGGCGGTGAGCCTTGTACTCACGCCTGCCACTTCCACGAAACGCATGACAACGCCTCCAAAATGAAATCCCAGGTACACTAGTCCCAGGGGAACCTCGGCAATAGACGCGCAACTCCGGGAAATCACGGGCGACGGAGTGGCATGCGTGAGAGTGGGAGGCTGTGCAAGAGGAAGGGGTGAGCCTTCTACTCACGCCTGCTACTTCCACGAAAGACATCACCACGCGGCCAAAACGGATTCCCGGGTGCACAAGATAGTCCCAGGGGAGATGGAGAGTAGGCGCGCACCTCCTGCCAAATCACGGGAGCCGTAGTGGCACGCCTGCCAGTGAGAGGCTGTGCACTGTGAGGCACATGTGCTAAAGAAGGCGGTGAGTCTTGTACTCACGCCTGCCACTTCCACGAAACACATCACCACGCGGCTAAAATGGATTCCCGCGTGCACTAGATAGTCCCAGGGGAATTGGGGGTGGGCGCGCACCTCCTGCAAGTCACGGGAGCCGTGGTGGCACGCCTCCGAGTGAGAGGCTGTGCACTATGAGGCACATGTGCTAAAGAAGGCGGTGAGCCTTGTACTCACGCCTGCCACTTCCACGAAACGCATGACAACGCCTCCAAAATAAAATCCCAGGTACACTAGTCCCAGGGGAACCTCGGCAATAGACGCGCAACTCCGGGAAATCACGGGCGACGGAGTGACATGGGTGAGAGTGGGAGGCTGTGCAAGAGGAAGGGGTGAGCCTTCTACTCACGCCTGCTACTTCTACGAAAGACATCACCACGCGGCCAAAACGGATTCCCGGGTGCACAAGATAGTCCCAGGGGAGATGGAGAGTAGGCGCGCACCTCCTGCCAAATCACGGGAGCCGTAGTGGCACGCCTGCCAGTGAGAGGCTCTGCACTGTGAAGCACATGTCCTAAAGAAGGCGGGAAGCCTTGTACTCACGCCTGCCACTTCCACGAAACGCATGACAACGCCTCCAAAATGAAATCCCCGGTTTACTAGACCCAGGGGAACCTCGGCAATAGACGCGCAACTCCGGGAAATGACGGGCGACGGAGTGGCATGCGTGAGAGTGGGAGGCTGTGCAAGAGGAAGGGGTGAGTCTTGTACTCACGCCTGCCACTTCCACGAAACACATCACCACGCGGCTAAAATGGATTCCCGCGTGCACTAGATAGTCCCAGGGGAATTGGGGGGTGGGCGCGCACCTCCTGCAAGTCACGGGAGCCGTGGTTGCACGCCTCCGAGTGAGAGGCTATGCACTATGAGGCACATGTGCTAAAGTAGGCGGTGAGCCTTGTACTCACGCCTGCCACTTCCACGAAACGCATGACAACGCCTCCAAAATGAAATCCCAGGTACACTAGTCCCAGGGGAACCTCGGCAATAGACGCGCAACTCCGGGAAATCACGGGCGACGGAGTGGCATGCGTGAGAGTGGGAGGCTGTGCAAGAGGAAGGGGTGAGCCTTCTACTCACGCCTGCTACTTCCACGAAAGACATCACCACGCGGCCAAAACGGATTCCCGGGTGCACAAGATAGTCCCAGGGGAGATGGAGAGTAGGCGCGCACCTCCTGCCAAATCACGGGAGCCGTAGTGGCACGCCTGCCAGTGAGAGGCTGTGCACTGTGAGGCACATGTGCTAAAGAAGGCGGTGAGTCTTGTACTCACGCCTGCCACTTCCACGAAACACATCACCACGCGGCTAAAATGGATTCCCGCGTGCACTAGATAGTCCCAGGGGAATTGGGGGTGGGCGCGCACCTCCTGCAAGTCACGGGAGCCGTGGTGGCACGCCTCCGAGTGAGAGGCTGTGCACTATGAGGCACATGTGCTAAAGAAGGCGGTGAGCCTTGTACTCACGCCTGCCACTTCCACGAAACGCATGACAACGCCTCCAAAATAAAATCCCAGGTACACTAGTCCCAGGGGAACCTCGGCAATAGACGCGCAACTCCGGGAAATCACGGGCGACGGAGTGACATGGGTGAGAGTGGGAGGCTGTGCAAGAGGAAGGGGTGAGCCTTCTACTCACGCCTGCTACTTCCACGAAAGACATCACCACGCGGCCAAAACGGATTCCCGGGTGCACAAGATAGTCCCAGGGGAGATGGAGAGTAGGCGCGCACCTCCTGCCAAATCACGGGAGCCGTAGTGGCACGCCTGCCAGTGAGAGGCTCTGCACTGTGAAGCACATGTCCTAAAGAAGGCGGGAAGCCTTGTACTCACGCCTGCCACTTCCACGAAACGCATGACAACGCCTCCAAAATGAAATCCCCGGTTTACTAGACCCAGGGGAACCTCGGCAATAGACGCGCAACTCCGGGAAATGACGGGCGACGGAGTGGCATGCGTGAGAGTGGGAGGCTGTGCAAGAGGAAGGGGTGAGCCTTGTACTCACGCCTGCTACTTCCACGAAACACATCACCACGCGGCCAAAACGGATTCCCGGGTGCACAAGATAGTCCCAGGGGAGTTAAGGGGTAGGCGCGCACCTCCTGCCAAATCACGGGAGCCGTAGATGCACAACTGCCAGTGAGAGGCTGTGCACTGTGAGGCACATGTGCTAAAGAAGGCGGTGAGTCTTGTACTCACGCCTGCCACTTCCACGAAACACATCACCACGCGGCTAAAATGGATTCCCGCGTGCACTAGATAGTCCCAGGGGAATTGGGGGATGGGCGCGCACCTCCTGCAAGTCACGGGAGCCGTGGTTGCACGCCTCCGAGTGAGAGGCTATGCACTATGAGGCACATGTGCTAAAGTAGGCGGTGAGCCTTGTACTCACGCCTGCCACTTCCACGAAACGCATGACAACGCCTCCAAAATGAAATCCCAGGTACACTAGTCCCAGGGGAACCTCGGCAATAGACGCGCAACTCCGGGAAATCACGGGCGACGGAGTGGCATGCGTGAGAGTGGGAGGCTGTGCAAGAGGAAGGGGTGAGCCTTCTACTCACGCCTGCTACTTCCACGAAAGACATCACCACGCGGCCAAAACGGATTCCCGGGTGCACAAGATAGTCCCAGGGGAGATGGAGAGTAGGCGCGCACCTCCTGCCAAATCACGGGAGCCGTAGTGGCACGCCTGCCAGTGAGAGGCTGTGCACTGTGAGGCACATGTGCTAAAGAAGGCGGTGAGTCTTGTACTCACGCCTGCCACTTCCACGAAACACATCACCACGCGGCTAAAATGGATTCCCGCGTGCACTAGATAGTCCCAGGGGAATTGGGGGTGGGCGCGCACCTCCTGCAAGTCACGGGAGCCGTGGTGGCACGCCTCCGAGTGAGAGGCTGTGCACTATGAGGCACATGTGCTAAAGAAGGCGGTGAGCCTTGTACTCACGCCTGCCACTTCCACGAAACGCATGACAACGCCTCCAAAATAAAATCCCAGGTACACTAGTCCCAGGGGAACCTCGGCAATAGACGCGCAACTCCGGGAAATCACGGGCGACGGAGTGACATGGGTGAGAGTGGGAGGCTGTGCAAGAGGAAGGGGTGAGCCTTCTACTCACGCCTGCTACTTCCACGAAAGACATCACCACGCGGCCAAAACGGATTCCCGGGTGCACAAGATAGTCCCAGGGGAGATGGAGAGTAGGCGCGCACCTCCTGCCAAATCACGGGAGCCGTAGTGGCACGCCTGCCAGTGAGAGGCTCTGCACTGTGAAGCACATGTCCTAAAGAAGGCGGGAAGCCTTGTACTCACGCCTGCCACTTCCACGAAACGCATGACAACGCCTCCAAAATGAAATCCCCGGTTTACTAGACCCAGGGGAACCTCGGCAATAGACGCGCAACTCCGGGAAATGACGGGCGACGGAGTGGCATGCGTGAGAGTGGGAGGCTGTGCAAGAGGAAGGGGTGAGCCTTGTACTCACGCCTGCTACTTCCACGAAACACATCACCACGCGGCCAAAACGGATTCCCGGGTGCACAAGATAGTCCCAGGGGAGTTAAGGGGTAGGCGCGCACCTCCTGCCAAATCACGGGAGCCGTAGATGCACAACTGCCAGTGAGAGGCTGTGCACTGTGAGGCACATGTGCTAAAGAAGGCGGTGAGTCTTGTACTCACGCCTGCCACTTCCACGAAACACATCACCACGCGGCTAAAATGGATTCCCGCGTGCACTAGATAGTCCCAGGGGAATTGGGGGGTGGGCGCGCACCTCCTGCAAGTCACGGGAGCCGTGGTTGCACGCCTCCGAGTGAGAGGCTATGCACTATGAGGCACATGTGCTAAAGTAGGCGGTGAGCCTTGTACTCACGCCTGCCACTTCCACGAAACGCATGACAACGCCTCCAAAATGAAATCCCAGGTACACTAGTCCCAGGGGAACCTCGGCAATAGACGCGCAACTCCGGGAAATCACGGGCGACGGAGTGGCATGCGTGAGAGTGGGAGGCTGTGCAAGAGGAAGGGGTGAGCCTTCTACTCACGCCTGCTACTTCCACGAAAGACATCACCACGCGGCCAAAACGGATTCCCGGGTGCACAAGATAGTCCCAGGGGAGATGGAGAGTAGGCGCGCACCTCCTGCCAAATCACGGGAGCCGTAGTGGCACGCCTGCCAGTGAGAGGCTGTGCACTGTGAGGCACATGTGCTAAAGAAGGCGGTGAGTCTTGTACTCACGCCTGCCACTTCCACGAAACACATCACCACGCGGCTAAAATGGATTCCCGCGTGCACTAGATAGTCCCAGGGGAATTGGGGGTGGGCGCGCACCTCCTGCAAGTCACGGGAGCCGTGGTGGCACGCCTCCGAGTGAGAGGCTGTGCACTATGAGGCACATGTGCTAAAGAAGGCGGTGAGCCTTGTACTCACGCCTGCCACTTCCACGAAACGCATGACAACGCCTCCAAAATAAAATCCCAGGTACACTAGTCCCAGGGGAACCTCGGCAATAGACGCGCAACTCCGGGAAATCACGGGCGACGGAGTGACATGGGTGAGAGTGGGAGGCTGTGCAAGAGGAAGGGGTGAGCCTTCTACTCACGCCTGCTACTTCCACGAAAGACATCACCACGCGGCCAAAACGGATTCCCGGGTGCACAAGATAGTCCCAGGGGAGATGGAGAGTAGGCGCGCACCTCCTGCCAAATCACGGGAGCCGTAGTGGCACGCCTGCCAGTGAGAGGCTCTGCACTGTGAAGCACATGTCCTAAAGAAGGCGGGAAGCCTTGTACTCACGCCTGCCACTTCCACGAAACGCATGACAACGCCTCCAAAATGAAATCCCCGGTTTACTAGACCCAGGGGAACCTCGGCAATAGACGCGCAACTCCGGGAAATGACGGGCGACGGAGTGGCATGCGTGAGAGTGGGAGGCTGTGCAAGAGGAAGGGGTGAGCCTTGTACTCACGCCTGCTACTTCCACGAAACACATCACCACGCGGCCAAAACGGATTCCCGGGTGCACAAGATAGTCCCAGGGGAGTTAAGGGGTAGGCGCGCACCTCCTGCCAAATCACGGGAGCCGTAGATGCACAACTGCCAGTGAGAGGCTGTGCACTGTGAGGCACATGTGCTAAAGAAGGCGGTGAGTCTTGTACTCACGCCTGCCACTTCCACGAAACACATCACCACGCGGCTAAAATGGATTCCCGCGTGCACTAGATAGTCCCAGGGGAATTGGGGGGTGGGCGCGCACCTCCTGCAAGTCACGGGAGCCGTGGTTGCACGCCTCCGAGTGAGAGGCTATGCACTATGAGGCACATGTGCTAAAGTAGGCGGTGAGCCTTGTACTCACGCCTGCCACTTCCACGAAACGCATGACAACGCCTCCAAAATGAAATCCCAGGTACACTAGTCCCAGGGGAACCTCGGCAATAGACGCGCAACTCCGGGAAATCACGGGCGACGGAGTGGCATGCGTGAGAGTGGGAGGCTGTGCAAGAGGAAGGGGTGAGCCTTCTACTCACGCCTGCTACTTCCACGAAAGACATCACCACGCGGCCAAAACGGATTCCCGGGTGCACAAGATAGTCCCAGGGGAGATGGAGAGTAGGCGCGCACCTCCTGCCAAATCACGGGAGCCGTAGTGGCACGCCTGCCAGTGAGAGGCTGTGCACTGTGAGGCACATGTGCTAAAGAAGGCGGTGAGTCTTGTACTCACGCCTGCCACTTCCACGAAACACATCACCACGCGGCTAAAATGGATTCCCGCGTGCACTAGATAGTCCCAGGGGAATTGGGGGTGGGCGCGCACCTCCTGCAAGTCACGGGAGCCGTGGTGGCACGCCTCCGAGTGAGAGGCTGTGCACTATGAGGCACATGTGCTAAAGAAGGCGGTGAGCCTTGTACTCACGCCTGCCACTTCCACGAAACGCATGACAACGCCTCCAAAATAAAATCCCAGGTACACTAGTCCCAGGGGAACCTCGGCAATAGACGCGCAACTCCGGGAAATCACGGGCGACGGAGTGACATGGGTGAGAGTGGGAGGCTGTGCAAGAGGAAGGGGTGAGCCTTCTACTCACGCCTGCTACTTCCACGAAAGACATCACCACGCGGCCAAAACGGATTCCCGGGTGCACAAGATAGTCCCAGGGGAGATGGAGAGTAGGCGCGCACCTCCTGCCAAATCACGGGAGCCGTAGTGGCACGCCTGCCAGTGAGAGGCTCTGCACTGTGAAGCACATGTCCTAAAGAAGGCGGGAAGCCTTGTACTCACGCCTGCCACTTCCACGAAACGCATGACAACGCCTCCAAAATGAAATCCCCGGTTTACTAGACCCAGGGGAACCTCGGCAATAGACGCGCAACTCCGGGAAATGACGGGCGACGGAGTGGCATGCGTGAGAGTGGGAGGCTGTGCAAGAGGAAGGGGTGAGCCTTGTACTCACGCCTGCTACTTCCACGAAACACATCACCACGCGGCCAAAACGGATTCCCGGGTGCACAAGATAGTCCCAGGGGAGTTAAGGGGTAGGCGCGCACCTCCTGCCAAATCACGGGAGCCGTAGATGCACAACTGCCAGTGAGAGGCTGTGCACTGTGAGGCACATGTGCTAAAGAAGGCGGTGAGTCTTGTACTCACGCCTGCCACTTCCACGAAACACATCACCACGCGGCTAAAATGGATTCCCGCGTGCACTAGATAGTCCCAGGGGAATTGGGGGGTGGGCGCGCACCTCCTGCAAGTCACGGGAGCCGTGGTTGCACGCCTCCGAGTGAGAGGCTATGCACTATGAGGCACATGTGCTAAAGTAGGCGGTGAGCCTTGTACTCACGCCTGCCACTTCCACGAAACGCATGACAACGCCTCCAAAATGAAATCCCAGGTACACTAGTCCCAGGGGAACCTCGGCAATAGACGCGCAACTCCGGGAAATCACGGGCGACGGAGTGGCATGCGTGAGAGTGGGAGGCTGTGCAAGAGGAAGGGGTGAGCCTTCTACTCACGCCTGCTACTTCCACGAAAGACATCACCACGCGGCCAAAACGGATTCCCGGGTGCACAAGATAGTCCCAGGGGAGATGGAGAGTAGGCGCGCACCTCCTGCCAAATCACGGGAGCCGTAGTGGCACGCCTGCCAGTGAGAGGCTGTGCACTGTGAGGCACATGTGCTAAAGAAGGCGGTGAGTCTTGTACTCACGCCTGCCACTTCCACGAAACACATCACCACGCGGCTAAAATGGATTCCCGCGTGCACTAGATAGTCCCAGGGGAATTGGGGGTGGGCGCGCACCTCCTGCAAGTCACGGGAGCCGTGGTGGCACGCCTCCGAGTGAGAGGCTGTGCACTATGAGGCACATGTGCTAAAGAAGGCGGTGAGCCTTGTACTCACGCCTGCCACTTCCACGAAACGCATGACAACGCCTCCAAAATAAAATCCCAGGTACACTAGTCCCAGGGGAACCTCGGCAATAGACGCGCAACTCCGGGAAATCACGGGCGACGGAGTGACATGGGTGAGAGTGGGAGGCTGTGCAAGAGGAAGGGGTGAGCCTTCTACTCACGCCTGCTACTTCCACGAAAGACATCACCACGCGGCCAAAACGGATTCCCGGGTGCACAAGATAGTCCCAGGGGAGATGGAGAGTAGGCGCGCACCTCCTGCCAAATCACGGGAGCCGTAGTGGCACGCCTGCCAGTGAGAGGCTCTGCACTGTGAAGCACATGTCCTAAAGAAGGCGGGAAGCCTTGTACTCACGCCTGCCACTTCCACGAAACGCATGACAACGCCTCCAAAATGAAATCCCCGGTTTACTAGACCCAGGGGAACCTCGGCAATAGACGCGCAACTCCGGGAAATGACGGGCGACGGAGTGGCATGCGTGAGAGTGGGAGGCTGTGCAAGAGGAAGGGGTGAGCCTTGTACTCACGCCTGCTACTTCCACGAAACACATCACCACGCGGCCAAAACGGATTCCCGGGTGCACAAGATAGTCCCAGGGGAGTTAAGGGGTAGGCGCGCACCTCCTGCCAAATCACGGGAGCCGTAGATGCACAACTGCCAGTGAGAGGCTGTGCACTGTGAGGCACATGTGCTAAAGAAGGCGGTGAGTCTTGTACTCACGCCTGCCACTTCCACGAAACACATCACCACGCGGCTAAAATGGATTCCCGCGTGCACTAGATAGTCCCAGGGGAATTGGGGGGTGGGCGCGCACCTCCTGCAAGTCACGGGAGCCGTGGTTGCACGCCTCCGAGTGAGAGGCTATGCACTATGAGGCACATGTGCTAAAGTAGGCGGTGAGCCTTGTACTCACGCCTGCCACTTCCACGAAACGCATGACAACGCCTCCAAAATGAAATCCCAGGTACACTAGTCCCAGGGGAACCTCGGCAATAGACGCGCAACTCCGGGAAATCACGGGCGACGGAGTGGCATGCGTGAGAGTGGGAGGCTGTGCAAGAGGAAGGGGTGAGCCTTCTACTCACGCCTGCTACTTCCACGAAAGACATCACCACGCGGCCAAAACGGATTCCCGGGTGCACAAGATAGTCCCAGGGGAGATGGAGAGTAGGCGCGCACCTCCTGCCAAATCACGGGAGCCGTAGTGGCACGCCTGCCAGTGAGAGGCTGTGCACTGTGAGGCACATGTGCTAAAGAAGGCGGTGAGTCTTGTACTCACGCCTGCCACTTCCACGAAACACATCACCACGCGGCTAAAATGGATTCCCGCGTGCACTAGATAGTCCCAGGGGAATTGGGGGTGGGCGCGCACCTCCTGCAAGTCACGGGAGCCGTGGTGGCACGCCTCCGAGTGAGAGGCTGTGCACTATGAGGCACATGTGCTAAAGAAGGCGGTGAGCCTTGTACTCACGCCTGCCACTTCCACGAAACGCATGACAACGCCTCCAAAATAAAATCCCAGGTACACTAGTCCCAGGGGAACCTCGGCAATAGACGCGCAACTCCGGGAAATCACGGGCGACGGAGTGACATGGGTGAGAGTGGGAGGCTGTGCAAGAGGAAGGGGTGAGCCTTCTACTCACGCCTGCTACTTCCACGAAAGACATCACCACGCGGCCAAAACGGATTCCCGGGTGCACAAGATAGTCCCAGGGGAGATGGAGAGTAGGCGCGCACCTCCTGCCAAATCACGGGAGCCGTAGTGGCACGCCTGCCAGTGAGAGGCTCTGCACTGTGAAGCACATGTCCTAAAGAAGGCGGGAAGCCTTGTACTCACGCCTGCCACTTCCACGAAACGCATGACAACGCCTCCAAAATGAAATCCCCGGTTTACTAGACCCAGGGGAACCTCGGCAATAGACGCGCAACTCCGGGAAATGACGGGCGACGGAGTGGCATGCGTGAGAGTGGGAGGCTGTGCAAGAGGAAGGGGTGAGCCTTGTACTCACGCCTGCTACTTCCACGAAACACATCACCACGCGGCCAAAACGGATTCCCGGGTGCACAAGATAGTCCCAGGGGAGTTAAGGGGTAGGCGCGCACCTCCTGCCAAATCACGGGAGCCGTAGATGCACAACTGCCAGTGAGAGGCTGTGCACTGTGAGGCACATGTGCTAAAGAAGGCGGTGAGTCTTGTACTCACGCCTGCCACTTCCACGAAACACATCACCACGCGGCTAAAATGGATTCCCGCGTGCACTAGATAGTCCCAGGGGAATTGGGGGGTGGGCGCGCACCTCCTGCAAGTCACGGGAGCCGTGGTTGCACGCCTCCGAGTGAGAGGCTATGCACTATGAGGCACATGTGCTAAAGTAGGCGGTGAGCCTTGTACTCACGCCTACCACTTCCACGAAACGCATGACAACGCCTCCAAAATGAAATCCCAGGTACACTAGTCCCAGGGGAACCTCGGCAATAGACGCGCAACTCCGGGAAATCACGGGCGACGGAGTGGCATGCGTGAGAGTGGGAGGCTGTGCAAGAGGAAGGGGTGAGCCTTCTACTCACGCCTGCTACTTCCACGAAAGACATCACCACGCGGCCAAAACGGATTCCCGGGTGCACAAGATAGTCCCAGGGGAGATGGAGAGTAGGCGCGCACCTCCTGCCAAATCACGGGAGCCGTAGTGGCACGCCTGCCAGTGAGAGGCTGTGCACTGTGAGGCACATGTGCTAAAGAAGGCGGTGAGTCTTGTACTCACGCCTGCCACTTCCACGAAACACATCACCACGCGGCTAAAATGGATTCCCGCGTGCACTAGATAGTCCCAGGGGAATTGGGGGTGGGCGCGCACCTCCTGCAAGTCACGGGAGCCGTGGTGGCACGCCTCCGAGTGAGAGGCTGTGCACTATGAGGCACATGTGCTAAAGAAGGCGGTGAGCCTTGTACTCACGCCTGCCACTTCCACGAAACGCATGACAACGCCTCCAAAATAAAATCCCAGGTACACTAGTCCCAGGGGAACCTCGGCAATAGACGCGCAACTCCGGGAAATCACGGGCGACGGAGTGACATGGGTGAGAGTGGGAGGCTGTGCAAGAGGAAGGGGTGAGCCTTCTACTCACGCCTGCTACTTCCACGAAAGACATCACCACGCGGCCAAAACGGATTCCCGGGTGCACAAGATAGTCCCAGGGGAGATGGAGAGTAGGCGCGCACCTCCTGCCAAATCACGGGAGCCGTAGTGGCACGCCTGCCAGTGAGAGGCTCTGCACTGTGAAGCACATGTCCTAAAGAAGGCGGGAAGCCTTGTACTCACGCCTGCCACTTCCACGAAACGCATGACAACGCCTCCAAAATGAAATCCCCGGTTTACTAGACCCAGGGGAACCTCGGCAATAGACGCGCAACTCCGGGAAATGACGGGCGACGGAGTGGCATGCGTGAGAGTGGGAGGCTGTGCAAGAGGAAGGGGTGAGCCTTGTACTCACGCCTGCTACTTCCACGAAACACATCACCACGCGGCCAAAACGGATTCCCGGGTGCACAAGATAGTCCCAGGGGAGTTAAGGGGTAGGCGCGCACCTCCTGCCAAATCACGGGAGCCGTAGATGCACAACTGCCAGTGAGAGGCTGTGCACTGTGAGGCACATGTGCTAAAGAAGGCGGTGAGTCTTGTACTCACGCCTGCCACTTCCACGAAACACATCACCACGCGGCTAAAATGGATTCCCGCGTGCACTAGATAGTCCCAGGGGAATTGGGGGGTGGGCGCGCACCTCCTGCAAGTCACGGGAGCCGTGGTTGCACGCCTCCGAGTGAGAGGCTATGCACTATGAGGCACATGTGCTAAAGTAGGCGGTGAGCCTTGTACTCACGCCTGCCACTTCCACGAAACGCATGACAACGCCTCCAAAATGAAATCCCAGGTACACTAGTCCCAGGGGAACCTCGGCAATAGACGCGCAACTCCGGGAAATCACGGGCGACGGAGTGGCATGCGTGAGAGTGGGAGGCTGTGCAAGAGGAAGGGGTGAGCCTTCTACTCACGCCTGCTACTTCCACGAAAGACATCACCACGCGGCCAAAACGGATTCCCGGGTGCACAAGATAGTCCCAGGGGAGATGGAGAGTAGGCGCGCACCTCCTGCCAAATCACGGGAGCCGTAGTGGCACGCCTGCCAGTGAGAGGCTGTGCACTGTGAGGCACATGTGCTAAAGAAGGCGGTGAGTCTTGTACTCACGCCTGCCACTTCCACGAAACACATCACCACGCGGCTAAAATGGATTCCCGCGTGCACTAGATAGTCCCAGGGGAATTGGGGGTGGGCGCGCACCTCCTGCAAGTCACGGGAGCCGTGGTGGCACGCCTCCGAGTGAGAGGCTGTGCACTATGAGGCACATGTGCTAAAGAAGGCGGTGAGCCTTGTACTCACGCCTGCCACTTCCACGAAACGCATGACAACGCCTCCAAAATAAAATCCCAGGTACACTAGTCCCAGGGGAACCTCGGCAATAGACGCGCAACTCCGGGAAATCACGGGCGACGGAGTGACATGGGTGAGAGTGGGAGGCTGTGCAAGAGGAAGGGGTGAGCCTTCTACTCACGCCTGCTACTTCCACGAAAGACATCACCACGCGGCCAAAACGGATTCCCGGGTGCACAAGATAGTCCCAGGGGAGATGGAGAGTAGGCGCGCACCTCCTGCCAAATCACGGGAGCCGTAGTGGCACGCCTGCCAGTGAGAGGCTCTGCACTGTGAAGCACATGTCCTAAAGAAGGCGGGAAGCCTTGTACTCACGCCTGCCACTTCCACGAAACGCATGACAACGCCTCCAAAATGAAATCCCCGGTTTACTAGACCCAGGGGAACCTCGGCAATAGACGCGCAACTCCGGGAAATGACGGGCGACGGAGTGGCATGCGTGAGAGTGGGAGGCTGTGCAAGAGGAAGGGGTGAGCCTTGTACTCACGCCTGCTACTTCCACGAAACACATCACCACGCGGCCAAAACGGATTCCCGGGTGCACAAGATAGTCCCAGGGGAGTTAAGGGGTAGGCGCGCACCTCCTGCCAAATCACGGGAGCCGTAGATGCACAACTGCCAGTGAGAGGCTGTGCACTGTGAGGCACATGTGCTAAAGAAGGCGGTGAGTCTTGTACTCACGCCTGCCACTTCCACGAAACACATCACCACGCGGCTAAAATGGATTCCCGCGTGCACTAGATAGTCCCAGGGGAATTGGGGGGTGGGCGCGCACCTCCTGCAAGTCACGGGAGCCGTGGTTGCACGCCTCCGAGTGAGAGGCTATGCACTATGAGGCACATGTGCTAAAGTAGGCGGTGAGCCTTGTACTCACGCCTGCCACTTCCACGAAACGCATGACAACGCCTCCAAAATGAAATCCCAGGTACACTAGTCCCAGGGGAACCTCGGCAATAGACGCGCAACTCCGGGAAATCACGGGCGACGGAGTGGCATGCGTGAGAGTGGGAGGCTGTGCAAGAGGAAGGGGTGAGCCTTCTACTCACGCCTGCTACTTCCACGAAAGACATCACCACGCGGCCAAAACGGATTCCCGGGTGCACAAGATAGTCCCAGGGGAGATGGAGAGTAGGCGCGCACCTCCTGCCAAATCACGGGAGCCGTAGTGGCACGCCTGCCAGTGAGAGGCTGTCCACTGTGAGGCACATGTGCTAAAGAAGGCGGTGAGTCTTGTACTCACGCCTGCCACTTCCACGAAACACATCACCACGCGGCTAAAATGGATTCCCGCGTGCACTAGATAGTCCCAGGGGAATTGGGGGTGGGCGCGCACCTCCTGCAAGTCACGGGAGCCGTGGTGGCACGCCTCCGAGTGAGAGGCTGTGCACTATGAGGCACATGTGCTAAAGAAGGCGGTGAGCCTTGTACTCACGCCTGCCACTTCCACGAAACGCATGACAACGCCTCCAAAATAAAATCCCAGGTACACTAGTCCCAGGGGAACCTCGGCAATAGACGCGCAACTCCGGGAAATCACGGGCGACGGAGTGACATGGGTGAGAGTGGGAGGCTGTGCAAGAGGAAGGGGTGAGCCTTCTACTCACGCCTGCTACTTCCACGAAAGACATCACCACGCGGCCAAAACGGATTCCCGGGTGCACAAGATAGTCCCAGGGGAGATGGAGAGTAGGCGCGCACCTCCTGCCAAATCACGGGAGCCGTAGTGGCACGCCTGCCAGTGAGAGGCTCTGCACTGTGAAGCACATGTCCTAAAGAAGGCGGGAAGCCTTGTACTCACGCCTGCCACTTCCACGAAACGCATGACAACGCCTCCAAAATGAAATCCCCGGTTTACTAGACCCAGGGGAACCTCGGCAATAGACGCGCAACTCCGGGAAATGACGGGCGACGGAGTGGCATGCGTGAGAGTGGGAGGCTGTGCAAGAGGAAGGGGTGAGCCTTGTACTCACGCCTGCTACTTCCACGAAACACATCACCACGCGGCCAAAACGGATTCCCGGGTGCACAAGATAGTCCCAGGGGAGTTAAGGGGTAGGCGCGCACCTCCTGCCAAATCACGGGAGCCGTAGATGCACAACTGCCAGTGAGAGGCTGTGCACTGTGAGGCACATGTGCTAAAGAAGGCGGTGAGTCTTGTACTCACGCCTGCCACTTCCACGAAACACATCACCACGCGGCTAAAATGGATTCCCGCGTGCACTAGATAGTCCCAGGGGAATTGGGGGGTGGGCGCGCACCTCCTGCAAGTCACGGGAGCCGTGGTTGCACGCCTCCGAGTGAGAGGCTATGCACTATGAGGCACATGTGCTAAAGTAGGCGGTGAGCCTTGTACTCACGCCTGCCACTTCCACGAAACGCATGACAACGCCTCCAAAATGAAATCCCAGGTACACTAGTCCCAGGGGAACCTCGGCAATAGACGCGCAACTCCGGGAAATCACGGGCGACGGAGTGGCATGCGTGAGAGTGGGAGGCTGTGCAAGAGGAAGGGGTGAGCCTTCTACTCACGCCTGCTACTTCCACGAAAGACATCACCACGCGGCCAAAACGGATTCCCGGGTGCACAAGATAGTCCCAGGGGAGATGGAGAGTAGGCGCGCACCTCCTGCCAAATCACGGGAGCCGTAGTGGCACGCCTGCCAGTGAGAGGCTGTGCACTGTGAGGCACATGTGCTAAAGAAGGCGGTGAGTCTTGTACTCACGCCTGCCACTTCCACGAAACACATCACCACGCGGCTAAAATGGATTCCCGCGTGCACTAGATAGTCCCAGGGGAATTGGGGGTGGGCGCGCACCTCCTGCAAGTCACGGGAGCCGTGGTGGCACGCCTCCGAGTGAGAGGCTGTGCACTATGAGGCACATGTGCTAAAGAAGGCGGTGAGCCTTGTACTCACGCCTGCCACTTCCACGAAACGCATGACAACGCCTCCAAAATAAAATCCCAGGTACACTAGTCCCAGGGGAACCTCGGCAATAGACGCGCAACTCCGGGAAATCACGGGCGACGGAGTGACATGGGTGAGAGTGGGAGGCTGTGCAAGAGGAAGGGGTGAGCCTTCTACTCACGCCTGCTACTTCCACGAAAGACATCACCACGCGGCCAAAACGGATTCCCGGGTGCACAAGATAGTCCCAGGGGAGATGGAGAGTAGGCGCGCACCTCCTGCCAAATCACGGGAGCCGTAGTGGCACGCCTGCCAGTGAGAGGCTCTGCACTGTGAAGCACATGTCCTAAAGAAGGCGGGAAGCCTTGTACTCACGCCTGCCACTTCCACGAAACGCATGACAACGCCTCCAAAATGAATTCCCCGGTTTACTAGACCCAGGGGAACCTCGGCAATAGACGCGCAACTCCGGGAAATGACGGGCGACGGAGTGGCATGCGTGAGAGTGGGAGGCTGTGCAAGAGGAAGGGGTGAGCCTTGTACTCACGCCTGCTACTTCCACGAAACACATCACCACGCGGCCAAAACGGATTCCCGGGTGCACAAGATAGTCCCAGGGGAGTTAAGGGGTAGGCGCGCACCTCCTGCCAAATCACGGGAGCCGTAGATGCACAACTGCCAGTGAGAGGCTGTGCACTGTGAGGCACATGTGCTAAAGAAGGCGGTGAGTCTTGTACTCACGCCTGCCACTTCCACGAAACACATCACCACGCGGCTAAAATGGATTCCCGCGTGCACTAGATAGTCCCAGGGGAATTGGGGGGTGGGCGCGCACCTCCTGCAAGTCACGGGAGCCGTGGTTGCACGCCTCCGAGTGAGAGGCTATGCACTATGAGGCACATGTGCTAAAGTAGGCGGTGAGCCTTGTACTCACGCCTGCCACTTCCACGAAACGCATGACAACGCCTCCAAAATGAAATCCCAGGTACACTAGTCCCAGGGGAACCTCGGCAATAGACGCGCAACTCCGGGAAATTACGGGCGACGGAGTGGCATGCGTGAGAGTGGGAGGCTGTGCAAGAGGAAGGGGTGAGCCTTCTACTCACGCCTGCTACTTCCACGAAAGACATCACCACGCGGCCAAAACGGATTCCCGGGTGCACAAGATAGTCCCAGGGGAGATGGAGAGTAGGCGCGCACCTCCTGCCAAATCACGGGAGCCGTAGTGGCACGCCTGCCAGTGAGAGGCTGTCCACTGTGAGGCACATGTGCTAAAGAAGGCGGTGAGTCTTGTACTCACGCCTGCCACTTCCACGAAACACATCACCACGCGGCTAAAATGGATTCCCGCGTGCACTAGATAGTCCCAGGGGAATTGGGGGTGGGCGCGCACCTCCTGCAAGTCACGGGAGCCGTGGTGGCACGCCTCCGAGTGAGAGGCTGTGCACTATGAGGCACATGTGCTAAAGAAGGCGGTGAGCCTTGTACTCACGCCTGCCACTTCCACGAAACGCATGACAACGCCTCCAAAATAAAATCCCAGGTACACTAGTCCCAGGGGAACCTCGGCAATAGACGCGCAACTCCGGGAAATCACGGGCGACGGAGTGACATGGGTGAGAGTGGGAGGCTGTGCAAGAGGAAGGGGTGAGCCTTCTACTCACGCCTGCTACTTCCACGAAAGACATCACCACGCGGCCAAAACGGATTCCCGGGTGCACAAGATAGTCCCAGGGGAGATGGAGAGTAGGCGCGCACCTCCTGCCAAATCACGGGAGCCGTAGTGGCACGCCTGCCAGTGAGAGGCTCTGCACTGTGAAGCACATGTCCTAAAGAAGGCGGGAAGCCTTGTACTCACGCCTGCCACTTCCACGAAACGCATGACAACGCCTCCAAAATGAAATCCCCGGTTTACTAGACCCAGGGGAACCTCGGCAATAGACGCGCAACTCCGGGAAATGACGGGCGACGGAGTGGCATGCGTGAGAGTGGGAGGCTGTGCAAGAGGAAGGGGTGAGCCTTGTACTCACGCCTGCTACTTCCACGAAACACATCACCACGCGGCCAAAACGGATTCCCGGGTGCACAAGATAGTCCCAGGGGAGTTAAGGGGTAGGCGCGCACCTCCTGCCAAATCACGGGAGCCGTAGATGCACAACTGCCAGTGAGAGGCTGTGCACTGTGAGGCACATGTGCTAAAGAAGGCGGTGAGTCTTGTACTCACGCCTGCCACTTCCACGAAACACATCACCACGCGGCTAAAATGGATTCCCGCGTGCACTAGATAGTCCCAGGGGAATTGGGGGGTGGGCGCGCACCTCCTGCAAGTCACGGGAGCCGTGGTTGCACGCCTCCGAGTGAGAGGCTATGCACTATGAGGCACATGTGCTAAAGTAGGCGGTGAGCCTTGTACTCACGCCTGCCACTTCCACGAAACGCATGACAACGCCTCCAAAATGAAATCCCAGGTACACTAGTCCCAGGGGAACCTCGGCAATAGACGCGCAACTCCGGGAAATCACGGGCGACGGAGTGGCATGCGTGAGAGTGGGAGGCTGTGCAAGAGGAAGGGGTGAGCCTTCTACTCACGCCTGCTACTTCCACGAAAGACATCACCACGCGGCCAAAACGGATTCCCGGGTGCACAAGATAGTCCCAGGGGAGATGGAGAGTAGGCGCGCACCTCCTGCCAAATCACGGGAGCCGTAGTGGCACGCCTGCCAGTGAGAGGCTGTGCACTGTGAGGCACATGTGCTAAAGAAGGCGGTGAGTCTTGTACTCACGCCTGCCACTTCCACGAAACACATCACCACGCGGCTAAAATGGATTCCCGCGTGCACTAGATAGTCCCAGGGGAATTGGGGGTGGGCGCGCACCTCCTGCAAGTCACGGGAGCCGTGGTGGCACGCCTCCGAGTGAGAGGCTGTGCACTATGAGGCACATGTGCTAAAGAAGGCGGTGAGCCTTGTACTCACGCCTGCCACTTCCACGAAACGCATGACAACGCCTCCAAAATAAAATCCCAGGTACACTAGTCCCAGGGGAACCTCGGCAATAGACGCGCAACTCCGGGAAATCACGGGCGACGGAGTGACATGGGTGAGAGTGGGAGGCTGTGCAAGAGGAAGGGGTGAGCCTTCTACTCACGCCTGCTACTTCCACGAAAGACATCACCACGCGGCCAAAACGGATTCCCGGGTGCACAAGATAGTCCCAGGGGAGATGGAGAGTAGGCGCGCACCTCCTGCCAAATCACGGGAGCCGTAGTGGCACGCCTGCCAGTGAGAGGCTCTGCACTGTGAAGCACATGTCCTAAAGAAGGCGGGAAGCCTTGTACTCACGCCTGCCACTTCCACGAAACGCATGACAACGCCTCCAAAATGAAATCCCCGGTTTACTAGACCCAGGGGAACCTCGGCAATAGACGCGCAACTCCGGGAAATAACGGGCGACGGAGTGGCATGCGTGAGAGTGGGAGGCTGTGCAAGAGGAAGGGGTGAGCCTTGTACTCACGCCTGCTACTTCCACGAAACACATCACCACGCGGCCAAAACGGATTCCCGGGTGCACAAGATAGTCCCAGGGGAGTTAAGGGGTAGGCGCGCACCTCCTGCCAAATCACGGGAGCCGTAGATGCACAACTGCCAGTGAGAGGCTGTGCACTGTGAGGCACATGTGCTAAAGAAGGCGGTGAGTCTTGTACTCACGCCTGCCACTTCCACGAAACACATCACCACGCGGCTAAAATGGATTCCCGCGTGCACTAGATAGTCCCAGGGGAATTGGGGGGTGGGCGCGCACCTCCTGCAAGTCACGGGAGCCGTGGTTGCACGCCTCCGAGTGAGAGGCTATGCACTATGAGGCACATGTGCTAAAGTAGGCGGTGAGCCTTGTACTCACGCCTGCCACTTCCACGAAACGCATGACAACGCCTCCAAAATGAAATCCCAGGTACACTAGTCCCAGGGGAACCTCGGCAATAGACGCGCAACTCCGGGAAATCACGGGCGACGGAGTGGCATGCGTGAGAGTGGGAGGCTGTGCAAGAGGAAGGGGTGAGCCTTCTACTCACGCCTGCTACTTCCACGAAAGACATCACCACGCGGCCAAAACGGATTCCCGGGTGCACAAGATAGTCCCAGGGGAGATGGAGAGTAGGCGCGCACCTCCTGCCAAATCACGGGAGCCGTAGTGGCACGCCTGCCAGTGAGAGGCTGTGCACTGTGAGGCACATGTGCTAAAGAAGGCGGTGAGTCTTGTACTCACGCCTGCCACTTCCACGAAACACATCACCACGCGGCTAAAATGGATTCCCGCGTGCACTAGATAGTCCCAGGGGAATTGGGGGTGGGCGCGCACCTCCTGCAAGTCACGGGAGCCGTGGTGGCACGCCTCCGAGTGAGAGGCTGTGCACTATGAGGCACATGTGCTAAAGAAGGCGGTGAGCCTTGTACTCACGCCTGCCACTTCCACGAAACGCATGACAACGCCTCCAAAATAAAATCCCAGGTACACTAGTCCCAGGGGAACCTCGGCAATAGACGCGCAACTCCGGGAAATCACGGGCGACGGAGTGACATGGGTGAGAGTGGGAGGCTGTGCAAGAGGAAGGGGTGAGCCTTCTACTCACGCCTGCTACTTCCACGAAAGACATCACCACGCGGCCAAAACGGATTCCCGGGTGCACAAGATAGTCCCAGGGGAGATGGAGAGTAGGCGCGCACCTCCTGCCAAATCACGGGAGCCGTAGTGGCACGCCTGCCAGTGAGAGGCTCTGCACTGTGAAGCACATGTCCTAAAGAAGGCGGGAAGCCTTGTACTCACGCCTGCCACTTCCACGAAACGAGGTTCCCCTGGGTCTAGTAAACCGGGGATTTCATTTTGGAGGCGTTGTCATGCGTTTCGTGGAAGTGGCAGGCGTGAGTACAAGGCTTCCCGCCTTCTTTAGGACATGTGCTTCACAGTGCAGAGCCTCTCACTGGCAGGCGTGCCACTACGGCTCCCGTGATTTGGCAGGAGGTGCGCGCCTACTCTCCATCTCCCCTGGGACTATCTTGTGCACCCGGGAATCCGTTTTGGCCGCGTGGTGATGTCTTTCGTGGAAGTAGCAGGCGTGAGTACAAGGCTCACCCCTTCCTCTTGCACAGCCTCCCACTCTCACCCATGTCACTCCGTCGCCCGTGATTTCCCGGAGTTGCGCGTCTATTGCCGAGGTTCCCCTGGGACTAGTGTACCTGGGATTTCATTTTGGAGGCGTTGTCATGCGTTTCGTGGAAGTGGCAGGCGTGAGTACAAGGCTCACCGCCTTCTTTAGCACATGTGCCTCATAGTGCACAGCCTCTCACTCGGAGGCGTGCCACCACGGCTCCCGTGACTTGCAGGAGGTGCGCGCCCACCCCCAATTCCCCTGGGACTATCTAGTGCACGCGGGAATCCATTTTAGCCGCGTGGTGATGTGTTTCGTGGAAGTGGCAGGCGTGAGTACAAGACTCACCGCCTTTTTTAGCACATGTGCCTCACAGTGCACAGCCTCTCACTGGCAGGCGTGCCACTACGGCTCCCGTGATTTGGTAGGAGGTGCGCGCCTACTCTCCATCTCCCCTGGGACTATCTTGTGCACCCGGGAATCCGTTTTGGCCGCGTGGTGATGTGTTTCGTGGAAGTAGCAGGCGTGAGTACAAGGCTCACCCCTTCCTCTTGCACAGCCTCCCACTCTCACGCATGCCACTCCGTCGCCCGTTATTTCCCGGAGTTGCGCGAATTTTGCCGAGGTTCCCCTGGGTCTAGTGAACCTGGGATTTCATTTTGGAGGCGTTGTCATGCGTTTCGTGGAAGTGGCAGGCGTGAGTACAAGGCTCACCGCCTTCTTTAGCACATGTGCCTCATAGTGCACAGCCTCTAACTCGGAGGCGTGCCACCACGGCTCCCGTAACTTGCAGGAGGTGCGCGCCTATCCCCCAACTCCCCTGGGACTATCTAGTGCACGCGGGAATCCATTTTAGCCGCGTGGTGATGTGTTTCGTGGAAGTGGCAGGCGTGAGTACAAGACTCACCATCTTCTTTAGGACATGTGCCTCACAGTGCACAGCCTCTCACTGGCAGGCGTGCCACTACGGCTCCCGTGATTTGGCAGGAGGTGCGCGCCTACTCTCCATCTCCCCTGGGACTATCTTGTGCACCCGGGAATCCGTTTTGGCCGCGTGGTGATGTCTTTCGTGGAAGTAGCAGGCGTGAGTAGAAGGCTCACACCTTCCTCTTGCACAGCCTCCCACTCTCACCCATGCCACTCCGTCGCCCGTGATTTCCCGGAGTTGCGCGTCTATTGCCGAGGTTCCCCTGGGACTAGTGTACCTGGGATTTCATTTTGGAGGCGTTGTCATGCGTTTCGTGGAAGTGGCAGGCGTGAGTACAAGGCTCACCGCCTTCTTTAGCACATGTGCCTCATAGTGCACAGCCTCTCACTCGGAGGCGTGCCACCACGGCTCCCGTGACTTGCAGGAGGTGCGCGCCCACCCCCAATTCCCCTGGGACTATCTAGTGCACGCGGGAATCCATTTTAGCCGCGTGGTGATGTGTTTCGTGGAAGTGGCAGGCGTGAGTACAAGACTCACCGCCTTCTTTAGCACATGTGCCTCACAGTGCACAGCCTCTCACTGGCAGGCGTGCCACTACGGCTCCCGTGATTTGGCAGGAGGTGCGCGCCTACTCTCCATCTCCCCTGGGACTATCTTGTGCACCCGGGAATCCGTTTTGGCCGCGCGGTGATGTCTTTCGTGGAAGTAGCAGGCGTGAGTAGAAGGCTCACCCCTTCCTCTTGCACAGCCTCCCACTCTCACGCATGCCACTCCGTCGCCCGTGATTTCCCGGAGTTGCGCGTCTATTGCCGAGGTTCCCCTGGGACTAGTGTACCTGGGATTTCATTTTGGAGGCGTTGTCATGCGTTTCGTGGAAGTGGCAGGCGTGAGTACAAGGCTCACCGCCTACTTTAGCACATGTGCCTCATAGTGCACAGCCTCTCACTCGGAGGCGTGCAACCACGGCTCCCGTGACCTGCAGGAGGTGCGCGCCCACCCCCCAATTCCCCTGGGACTATCTAGTGCACGCGGGAATCCATTTTAGCCGCGTGGTGATGTGTTTCGTGGAAGTGGCAGGCGTGAGTACAAGACTCACCGCCTTCTTTAGCACATGTGCCTCACAGTGCACAGCCTCTCACTGGCAGGCGTGCCACTACGGCTCCCGTGATTTGGCAGGAGGTGCGCGCCTACCCCTTAACTCCCCTGGGACTATCTTGTGCACCCGGGAATCCGTTTTGGCCGCGTGGTGATGTGTTTCGTGGAAGTAGCAGGCGTGAGTACAAGGCTCACCCCTTCCTCTTGCACAGCCTCCCACTCTCACGCATGCCACTCCGTCGCCCGTCATTTCCCGGAGTTGCGCGTCTATTGCCGAGGTTCCCCTGGGTCTAGTAAACCGGGGATTTCATTTTGGAGGCGTTGTCATGCGTTTCGTGGAAGTGGCAGGCGTGAGTACAAGGCTTCCCGCCTTCTTTAGGACATGTGCTTCACAGTGCAGAGCCTCTCACTGGCAGGCGTGCCACTACGGCTCCCGTGATTTGGCAGGAGGTGCGCGCCTACTCTCCATCTCCCCTGGGACTATCTTGTGCACCCGGGAATCCGTTTTGGCCGCGTGGTGATGTCTTTCGTGGAAGTAGCAGGCGTGAGTACAAGGCTCACCCCTTCCTCTTGCACAGCCTCCCACTCTCACCCATGTCACTCCGTCGCCCGTGATTTCCCGGAGTTGCGCGTCTATTGCCGAGGTTCCCCTGGGACTAGTGTACCTGGGATTTCATTTTGGAGGCGTTGTCATGCGTTTCGTGGAAGTGGCAGGCGTGAGTACAAGGCTCACCGCCTTCTTTAGCACATGTGCCTCATAGTGCACAGCCTCTCACTCGGAGGCGTGCCACCACGGCTCCCGTGACTTGCAGGAGGTGCGCGCCCACCCCCAATTCCCCTGGGACTATCTAGTGCACGCGGGAATCCATTTTAGCCGCGTGGTGATGTGTTTCGTGGAAGTGGCAGGCGTGAGTACAAGACTCACCGCCTTCTTTAGCACATGTGCCTCACAGTGCACAGCCTCTCACTGGCAGGCGTGCCACTACGGCTCCCGTGATTTGGTAGGAGGTGCGCGCCTACTCTCCATCTCCCCTGGGACTATCTTGTGCACCCGGGAATCCGTTTTGGCCGCGTGGTGATGTGTTTCGTGGAAGTAGCAGGCGTGAGTACAAGGCTCACCCCTTCCTCTTGCACAGCCTCCCACTCTCACGCATGCCACTCCGTCGCCCGTTATTTCCCGGAGTTGCGCGAATTTTGCCGAGGTTCCCCTGGGTCTAGTGAACCTGGGATTTCATTTTGGAGGCGTTGTCATGCGTTTCGTGGAAGTGGCAGGCGTGAGTACAAGGCTCACCGCCTTCTTTAGCACATGTGCCTCATAGTGCACAGCCTCTAACTCGGAGGCGTGCCACAACGGCTCCCGTAACTTGCAGGAGGTGCGCGCCTATCCCCCAACTCCCCTGGGACTATCTAGTGCACGCGGGAATCCATTTTAGCCGCGTGGTGATGTGTTTCGTGGAAGTGGCAGGCGTGAGTACAAGACTCACCGCCTTCTTTAGGACATGTGCCTCACAGTGCACAGCCTCTCACTGGCAGGCGTGCCACTACGGCTCCCGTGATTTGGCAGGAGGTGCGCGCCTACTCTCCATCTCCCCTGGGACTATCTTGTGCACCCGGGAATCCGTTTTGGCCGCGTGGTGATGTCTTTCGTGGAAGTAGCAGGCGTGAGTAGAAGGCTCACACCTTCCTCTTGCACAGCCTCCCACTCTCACCCATGCCACTCCGTCGCCCGTGATTTCCCGGAGTTGCGCGTCTATTGCCGAGGTTCCCCTGGGACTAGTGTACCTGGGATTTCATTTTGGAGGCGTTGTCATGCGTTTCGTGGAAGTGGCAGGCGTGAGTACAAGGCTCACCGCCTTCTTTAGCACATGTGCCTCATAGTGCACAGCCTCTCACTCGGAGGCGTGCCACCACGGCTCCCGTGACTTGCAGGAGGTGCGCGCCCACCCCCAATTCCCCTGGGACTATCTAGTGCACGCGGGAATCCATTTTAGCCGCGTGGTGATGTGTTTCGTGGAAGTGGCAGGCGTGAGTACAAGACTCACCGCCTTCTTTAGCACATGTGCCTCACAGTGCACAGCCTCTCACTGGCAGGCGTGCCACTACGGCTCCCGTGATTTGGTAGGAGGTGCGCGCCTACTCTCCATCTCCCCTGGGACTATCTTGTGCACCCGGGAATCCGTTTTGGCCGCGCGGTGATGTCTTTCGTGGAAGTAGCAGGCGTGAGTAGAAGGCTCACCCCTTCCTCTTGCACAGCCTCCCACTCTCACGCATGCCACTCCGTCGCCCGTGATTTCCCGGAGTTGCGCGTCTATTGCCGAGGTTCCCCTGGGACTAGTGTACCTGGGATTTCATTTTGGAGGCGTTGTCATGCGTTTCGTGGAAGTGGCAGGCGTGAGTACAAGGCTCACCGCCTACTTTAGCACATGTGCCTCATAGTGCACAGCCTCTCACTCGGAGGCGTGCAACCACGGCTCCCGTGACCTGCAGGAGGTGCGCGCCCACCCCCCAATTCCCCTGGGACTATCTAGTGCACGCGGGAATCCATTTTAGCCGCGTGGTGATGTGTTTCGTGGAAGTGGCAGGCGTGAGTACAAGACTCACCGCCTTCTTTAGCACATGTGCCTCACAGTGCACAGCCTCTCACTGGCAGGCGTGCCACTACGGCTCCCGTGATTTGGCAGGAGGTGCGCGCCTACCCCTTAACTCCCCTGGGACTATCTTGTGCACCCGGGAATCCGTTTTGGCCGCGTGGTGATGTGTTTCGTGGAAGTAGCAGGCGTGAGTACAAGGCTCACCCCTTCCTCTTGCACAGCCTCCCACTCTCACGCATGCCACTCCGTCGCCCGTCATTTCCCGGAGTTGCGCGTCTATTGCCGAGGTTCCCCTGGGTCTAGTAAACCGGGGATTTCATTTTGGAGGCGTTGTCATGCGTTTCGTGGAAGTGGCAGGCGTGAGTACAAGGCTTCCCGCCTTCTTTAGGACATGTGCTTCACAGTGCAGAGCCTCTCACTGGCAGGCGTGCCACTACGGCTCCCGTGATTTGGCAGGAGGTGCGCGCCTACTCTCCATCTCCCCTGGGACTATCTTGTGCACCCGGGAATCCGTTTTGGCCGCGTGGTGATGTCTTTCGTGGAAGTAGCAGGCGTGAGTAGAAGGCTCACCCCTTCCTCTTGCACAGCCTCCCACTCTCACCCATGTCACTCCGTCGCCCGTGATTTCCCGGAGTTGCGCGTCTATTGCCGAGGTTCCCCTGGGACTAGTGTACCTGGGATTTCATTTTGGAGGCGTTGTCATGCGTTTCGTGGAAGTGGCAGGCGTGAGTACAAGGCTCACCGCCTTCTTTAGCACATGTGCCTCATAGTGCACAGCCTCTCACTCGGAGGCGTGCCACCACGGCTCCCGTGACTTGCAGGAGGTGCGCGCCCACCCCCAATTCCCCTGGGACTATCTAGTGCACGCGGGAATCCATTTTAGCCGCGTGGTGATGTGTTTCGTGGAAGTGGCAGGCGTGAGTACAAGACTCACCGCCTTCTTTAGCACATGTGCCTCACAGTGCACAGCCTCTCACTGGCAGGCGTGCCACTACGGCTCCCGTGATTTGGTAGGAGGTGCGCGCCTACTCTCCATCTCCCCTGGGACTATCTTGTGCACCCGGGAATCCGTTTTGGCCGCGTGGTGATGTGTTTCGTGGAAGTAGCAGGCGTGAGTACAAGGCTCACCCCTTCCTCTTGCACAGCCTCCCACTCTCACGCATGCCACTCCGTCGCCCGTTATTTCCCGGAGTTGCGCGAATTTTTCCGAGGTTCCCCTGGGTCTAGTGAACCTGGGATTTCATTTTGGAGGCGTTGTCATGCGTTTCGTGGAAGTGGCAGGCGTGAGTACAAGGCTCACCGCCTTCTTTAGCACATGTGCCTCATAGTGCACAGCCTCTAACTCGGAGGCGTGCCACCACGGCTCCCGTAACTTGCAGGAGGTGCGCGCCTATCCCCCAACTCCCCTGGGACTATCTAGTGCACGCGGGAATCCATTTTAGCCGCGTGGTGATGTGTTTCGTGGAAGTGGCAGGCGTGAGTACAAGACTCACCGCCTTCTTTAGGACATGTGCCTCACAGTGCACAGCCTCTCACTGGCAGGCGTGCCACTACGGCTCCCGTGATTTGGCAGGAGGTGCGCGCCTACTCTCCATCTCCCCTGGGACTATCTTGTGCACCCGGGAATCCGTTTTGGCCGCGTGGTGATGTCTTTCGTGGAAGTAGCAGGCGTGAGTAGAAGGCTCACACCTTCCTCTTGCACAGCCTCCCACTCTCACCCATGCCACTCCGTCGCCCGTGATTTCCCGGAGTTGCGCGTCTATTGCCGAGGTTCCCCTGGGACTAGTGTACCTGGGATTTCATTTTGGAGGCGTTGTCATGCGTTTCGTGGAAGTGGCAGGCGTGAGTACAAGGCTCACCGCCTTCTTTAGCACATGTGCCTCATAGTGCACAGCCTCTCACTCGGAGGCGTGCCACCACGGCTCCCGTGACTTGCAGGAGGTGCGCGCCCACCCCCAATTCCCCTGGGACTATCTAGTGCACGCGGGAATCCATTTTAGCCGCGTGGTGATGTGTTTCGTGGAAGTGGCAGGCGTGAGTACAAGACTCACCGCCTTCTTTAGCACATGTGCCTCACAGTGCACAGCCTCTCACTGGCAGGCGTGCCACTACGGCTCCCGTGATTTGGCAGGAGGTGCGCGCCTACTCTCCATCTCCCCTGGGACTATCTTGTGCACCCGGGAATCCGTTTTGGCCGCGCGGTGATGTCTTTCGTGGAAGTAGCAGGCGTGAGTAGAAGGCTCACCCCTTCCTCTTGCACAGCCTCCCACTCTCACGCATGCCACTCCGTCGCCCGTGATTTCCCGGAGTTGCGCGTCTATTGCCGAGGTTCCCCTGGGTCTAGTGTACCTGGGATTTCATTTTGGAGGCGTTGTCATGCGTTTCGTGGAAGTGGCAGGCGTGAGTACAAGGCTCACCGCCTACTTTAGCACATGTGCCTCATAGTGCATAGCCTCTCACTCGGAGGCGTGCCAGCACGGCTCCCGTGACTTGCAGGAGGTGCGCACCCACCCCCCAATTCCCCTGGGACTATCTAGTGCACGCGGGAATCCATTTTAGCCGCGTGGTGATGTGTTTCGTGGAAGTGGCAGGCGTGAGTACAAGACTCACCGCCTTCTTTAGCACATGTGCCTCACAGTGCACAGCCTCTCACTGGCAGTTGTGCATCTACGGCTCCCGTGATTTGGCAGGAGGTTCGCGCCTACCCCTTAACTCCCCTGGGACTATCTTGTGCACCCGGGAATCCGTTTTGGCCGCGTGGTGATGTGTTTCGTGGAAGTAGCAGGCGTGAGTACAAGGCTCACCCCTTCCTCTTGCACAGCCTCCCACTCTCACGCATGCCACTCCGTCGCCCGTCATTTCCCGGAGTTGCGCGTCTATTGCCGAGGTTCCCCTGGGTCTATTAAACCGGGGATTTCATTTTGGAGGCGTTGTCATGCGTTTCGTGGAAGTGGCAGGCGTGAGTACAAGGCTTCCCGCCTTCTTTAGGACATGTGCTTCACAGTGCAGAGCCTCTCACTGGCAGGCGTGCCACTACGGCTCCCGTGATTTGGCAGGAGGTGCGCGCCTACTCTCCATCTCCCCTGGGACTATCTTGTGCACCCGGGAATCCGTTTTGGCCGCGTGGTGATGTCTTTCGTGGAAGTAGCAGGCGTGAGTAGAAGGCTCACCCCTTCCTCTTGCACAGCCTCCCACTCTCACCCATGTCACTCCGTCGCCCGTGATTTCCCGGAGTTGCGCGTCTATTGCCGAGGTTCCCCTGGGACTAGTGTACCTGGGATTTTATTTTGGAGGCGTTGTCATGCGTTTCGTGGAAGTGGCAGGCGTGAGTACAAGGCTCACCGCCTTCTTTAGCACATGTGCCTCATAGTGCACAGCCTCTCACTCGGAGGCGTGCCACCACGGCTCCCGTGACTTGCAGGAGGTGCGCGCCCACCCCCAATTCCCCTGGGACTATCTAGTGCACGCGGGAATCCATTTTAGCCTCGTGGTGATGTGTTTCGTGGAAGTGGCAGGCGTGAGTACAAGACTCACCGCCTTCTTTAGGACATGTGCCTCACAGTGCACAGCCTCTCACTGGCAGGCGTGCCACTACGGCTCCCGTGATTTGGCAGGAGGTGCGCGCCTACTCTCCATCTCCCCTGGGACTATCTTGTGCACCCGGGAATCCGTTTTGGCCGCGCGGTGATGTCTTTCGTGGAAGTAGCAGGCGTGAGTAGAAGGCTCACCCCTTCCTCTTGCACAGCCTCCCACTCTCACGCATGCCACTCCGTCGCCCGTGATTTCCCGGAGTTGCGCGTCTATTGCCGAGGTTCCCCTGGGACTAGTGTACCTGGGATTTCATTTTGGAGGCGTTGTCATGCGTTTCGTGGAAGTGGCAGGCGTGAGTACAAGGCTCACCGCCTACTTTAGCACATGTGCCTCATAGTGCACAGCCTCTCACTCGGAGGCGTGCAACCACGGCTCCCGTGACCTGCAGGAGGTGCGCGCCCACCCCCCAATTCCCCTGGGACTATCTAGTGCACGCGGGAATCCATTTTAGCCGCGTGGTGATGTGTTTCGTGGAAGTGGCAGGCGTGAGTACAAGACTCACCGCCTTCTTTAGCACATGTGCCTCACAGTGCACAGCCTCTCACTGGCAGGCGTGCCACTACGGCTCCCGTGATTTGGCAGGAGGTGCGCGCCTACCCCTTAACTCCCCTGGGACTATCTTGTGCACCCGGGAATCCGTTTTGGCCGCGTGGTGATGTGTTTCGTGGAAGTAGCAGGCGTGAGTACAAGGCTCACCCCTTCCTCTTGCACAGCCTCCCACTCTCACGCATGCCACTCCGTCGCCCGTCATTTCCCGGAGTTGCGCGTCTATTGCCGAGGTTCCCCTGGGTCTAGTAAACCGGGGATTTCATTTTGGAGGCGTTGTCATGCGTTTCGTGGAAGTGGCAGGCGTGAGTACAAGGCTTCCCGCCTTCTTTAGGACATGTGCTTCACAGTGCAGAGCCTCTCACTGGCAGGCGTGCCACTACGGCTCCCGTGATTTGGCAGGAGGTGCGCGCCTACTCTCCATCTCCCCTGGGACTATCTTGTGCACCCGGGAATCCGTTTTGGCCGCGTGGTGATGTCTTTCGTGGAAGTAGCAGGCGTGAGTAGAAGGCTCACCCCTTCCTCTTGCACAGCCTCCCACTCTCACCCATGTCACTCCGTCGCCCGTGATTTCCCGGAGTTGCGCGTCTATTGCCGAGGTTCCCCTGGGACTAGTGTACCTGGGATTTCATTTTGGAGGCGTTGTCATGCGTTTCGTGGAAGTGGCAGGCGTGAGTACAAGGCTCACCGCCTTCTTTAGCACATGTGCCTCATAGTGCACAGCCTCTCACTCGGAGGCGTGCCACCACGGCTCCCGTGACTTGCAGGAGGTGCGCGCCCACCCCCAATTCCCCTGGGACTATCTAGTGCACGCGGGAATCCATTTTAGCCGCGTGGTGATGTGTTTCGTGGAAGTGGCAGGCGTGAGTACAAGACTCACCGCCTTCTTTAGCACATGTGCCTCACAGTGCACAGCCTCTCACTGGCAGGCGTGCCACTACGGCTCCCGTGATTTGGTAGGAGGTGCGCGCCTACTCTCCATCTCCCCTGGGACTATCTTGTGCACCCGGGAATCCGTTTTGGCCGCGTGGTGATGTGTTTCGTGGAAGTAGCAGGCGTGAGTACAAGGCTCACCCCTTCCTCTTGCACAGCCTCCCACTCTCACGCATGCCACTCCGTCGCCCGTTATTTCCCGGAGTTGCGCGAATTTTGCCGAGGTTCCCCTGGGTCTAGTGAACCTGGGATTTCATTTTGGAGGCGTTGTCATGCGTTTCGTGGAAGTGGCAGGCGTGAGTACAAGGCTCACCGCCTTCTTTAGCACATGTGCCTCATAGTGCACAGCCTCTAACTCGGAGGCGTGCCACCACGGCTCCCGTAACTTGCAGGAGGTGCGCGCCTATCCCCCAACTCCCCTGGGACTATCTAGTGCACGCGGGAATCCATTTTAGCCGCGTGGTGATGTGTTTCGTGGAAGTGGCAGGCGTGAGTACAAGACTCACCGCCTTCTTTAGGACATGTGCCTCACAGTGCACAGCCTCTCACTGGCAGGCGTGCCACTACGGCTCCCGTGATTTGGCAGGAGGTGCGCGCCTACTCTCCATCTCCCCTGGGACTATCTTGTGCACCCGGGAATCCGTTTTGGCCGCGTGGTGATGTCTTTCGTGGAAGTAGCAGGCGTGAGTAGAAGGCTCACACCTTCCTCTTGCACAGCCTCCCACTCTCACCCATGCCACTCCGTCGCCCGTGATTTCCCGGAGTTGCGCGTCTATTGCCGAGGTTCCCCTGGGACTAGTGTACCTGGGATTTCATTTTGGAGGCGTTGTCATGCGTTTCGTGGAAGTGGCAGGCGTGAGTACAAGGCTCACCGCCTTCTTTAGCACATGTGCCTCATAGTGCACAGCCTCTCACTCGGAGGCGTGCCACCACGGCTCCCGTGACTTGCAGGAGGTGCGCGCCCACCCCCAATTCCCCTGGGACTATCTAGTGCACGCGGGAATCCATTTTAGCCGCGTGGTGATGTGTTTCGTGGAAGTGGCAGGCGTGAGTACAAGACTCACCGCCTTCTTTAGCACATGTGCCTCACAGTGCACAGCCTCTCACTGGCAGGCGTGCCACTACGGCTCCCGTGATTTGGCAGGAGGTGCGCGCCTACTCTCCATCTCCCCTGGGACTATCTTGTGCACCCGGGAATCCGTTTTGGCCGCGCGGTGATGTCTTTCGTGGAAGTAGCAGGCGTGAGTAGAAGGCTCACCCCTTCCTCTTGCACAGCCTCCCACTCTCACGCATGCCACTCCGTCGCCCGTGATTTCCCGGAGTTGCGCGTCTATTGCCGAGGTTCCCCTGGGACTAGTGTACCTGGGATTTCATTTTGGAGGCGTTGTCATGCGTTTCGTGGAAGTGGCAGGCGTGAGTACAAGGCTCACCGCCTACTTTAGCACATGTGCCTCATAGTGCACAGCCTCTCACTCGGAGGCGTGCAACCACGGCTCCCGTGACCTGCAGGAGGTGCGCGCCCACCCCCCAATTCCCCTGGGACTATCTAGTGCACGCGGGAATCCATTTTAGCCGCGTGGTGATGTGTTTCGTGGAAGTGGCAGGCGTGAGTACAAGACTCACCGCCTTCTTTAGCACATGTGCCTCACAGTGCACAGCCTCTCACTGGCAGGCGTGCCACTACGGCTCCCGTGATTTGGCAGGAGGTGCGCGCCTACCCCTTAACTCCCCTGGGACTATCTTGTGCACCCGGGAATCCGTTTTGGCCGCGTGGTGATGTGTTTCGTGGAAGTAGCAGGCGTGAGTACAAGGCTCACCCCTTCCTCTTGCACAGCCTCCCACTCTCACGCATGCCACTCCGTCGCCCGTCATTTCCCGGAGTTGCGCGTCTATTGCCGAGGTTCCCCTGGGTCTAGTAAACCGGGGATTTCATTTTGGAGGCGTTGTCATGCGTTTCGTGGAAGTGGCAGGCGTGAGTACAAGGCTTCCCGCCTTCTTTAGGACATGTGCTTCACAATGCAGAGCCTCTCACTGGCAGGCGTGCCACTACGGCTCCCGTGATTTGGCAGGAGGTGCGCGCCTACTCTCCATCTCCCCTGGGACTATCTTGTGCACCCGGGAATCCGTTTTGGCCGCGTGGTGATGTCTTTCGTGGAAGTAGCAGGCGTGAGTACAAGGCTCACCCCTTCCTCTTGCACAGCCTCCCACTCTCACCCATGTCACTCCGTCGCCCGTGATTTCCCGGAGTTGCGCGTCTATTGCCGAGGTTCCCCTGGGACTAGTGTACCTGGGATTTCATTTTGGAGGCGTTGTCATGCGTTTCGTGGAAGTGGCAGGCGTGAGTACAAGGCTCACCGCCTTCTTTAGCACATGTGCCTCATAGTGCACAGCCTCTCACTCGGAGGCGTGCCACCACGGCTCCCGTGACTTGCAGGAGCTGCGCGCCCACCCCCAATTCCCCTGGGACTATCTAGTGCACGCGGGAATCCATTTTAGCCGCGTGGTGATGTGTTTCGTGGAAGTGGCAGGCGTGAGTACAAGACTCACCGCCTTCTTTAGCACATGTGCCTCACAGTGCACAGCCTCTCACTGGCAGGCGTGCCACTACGGCTCCCGTGATTTGGTAGGAGGTGCGCGCCTACTCTCCATCTCCCCTGGGACTATCTTGTGCACCCGGGAATCCGTTTTGGCCGCGTGGTGATGTGTTTCGTGGAAGTAGCAGGCGTGAGTACAAGGCTCACCCCTTCCTCTTGCACAGCCTCCCACTCTCACGCATGCCACTCCGTCGCCCGTTATTTCCCGGAGTTGCGCGAATTTTGCCGAGGTTCCCCTGGGTCTAGTGAACCTGGGATTTCATTTTGGAGGCGTTGTCATGCGTTTCGTGGAAGTGGCAGGCGTGAGTACAAGGCTCACCGCCTTCTTTAGCACATGTGCCTCATAGTGCACAGCCTCTAACTCGGAGGCGTGCCACCACGGCTCCCGTAACTTGCAGGAGGTGCGCGCCTATCCCCCAACTCCCCTGGGACTATCTAGTGCACGCGGGAATCCATTTTAGCCGCGTGGTGATGTGTTTCGTGGAAGTGGCAGGCGTGAGTACAAGACTCACCGCCTTCTTTAGGACATGTGCCTCACAGTGCACAGCCTCTCACTGGCAGGCGTGCCACTACGGCTCCCGTGATTTGGCAGGAGGTGCGCGCCTACTCTCCATCTCCCCTGGGACTATCTTGTGCACCCGGGAATCCGTTTTGGCCGCGTGGTGATGTCTTTCGTGGAAGTAGCAGGCGTGAGTAGAAGGCTCACACCTTCCTCTTGCACAGCCTCCCACTCTCACCCATGCCACTCCGTCGCCCGTGATTTCCCGGAGTTGCGCGTCTATTGCCGAGGTTCCCCTGGGACTAGTGTACCTGGGATTTCATTTTGGAGGCGTTGTCATGCGTTTCGTGGAAGTGGCAGGCGTGAGTACAAGGCTCACCGCCTTCTTTAGCACATGTGCCTCATAGTGCACAGCCTCTCACTCGGAGGCGTGCCACCACGGCTCCCGTGACTTGCAGGAGGTGCGCGCCCACCCCCAATTCCCCTGGGACTATCTAGTGCACGCGGGAATCCATTTTAGCCGCGTGGTGATGTGTTTCGTGGAAGTGGCAGGCGTGAGTACAAGACTCACCGCCTTCTTTAGCACATGTGCCTCACAGTGCACAGCCTCTCACTGGCAGGCGTGCCACTACGGCTCCCGTGATTTGGCAGGAGGTGCGCGCCTACTCTCCATCTCCCCTGGGACTATCTTGTGCACCCGGGAATCCGTTTTGGCCGCGCGGTGATGTCTTTCGTGGAAGTAGCAGGCGTGAGTAGAAGGCTCACCCCTTCCTCTTGCACAGCCTCCCACTCTCACGCATGCCACTCCGTCGCCCGTGATTTCCCGGAGTTGCGCGTCTATTGCCGAGGTTCCCCTGGGACTAGTGTACCTGGGATTTCATTTTGGAGGCGTTGTCATGCGTTTCGTGGAAGTGGCAGGCGTGAGTACAAGGCTCACCGCCTACTTTAGCACATGTGCCTCATAGTGCACAGCCTCTCACTCGGAGGCGTGCAACCACGGCTCCCGTGACCTGCAGGAGGTGCGCGCCCACCCCCCAATTCCCCTGGGACTATCTAGTGCACGCGGGAATCCATTTTAGCCGCGTGGTGATGTGTTTCGTGGAAGTGGCAGGCGTGAGTACAAGACTCACCGCCTTCTTTAGCACATGTGCCTCACAGTGCACAGCCTCTCACTGGCAGGCGTGCCACTACGGCTCCCGTGATTTGGCAGGAGGTGCGCGCCTACCCCTTAACTCCCCTGGGACTATCTTGTGCACCCGGGAATCCGTTTTGGCCGCGTGGTGATGTGTTTCGTGGAAGTAGCAGGCGTGAGTACAAGGCTCACCCCTTCCTCTTGCACAGCCTCCCACTCTCACGCATGCCACTCCGTCGCCCGTCATTTCCCGGAGTTGCGCGTCTATTGCCGAGGTTCCCCTGGGTCTAGTAAACCGGGGATTTCATTTTGGAGGCGTTGTCATGCGTTTCGTGGAAGTGGCAGGCGTGAGTACAAGGCTTCCCGCCTTCTTTAGGACATGTGCTTCACAGTGCAGAGCCTCTCACTGGCAGGCGTGCCACTACGGCTCCCGTGATTTGGCAGGAGGTGCGCGCCTACTCTCCATCTCCCCTGGGACTATCTTGTGCACCCGGGAATCCGTTTTGGCCGCGTGGTGATGTCTTTCGTGGAAGTAGCAGGCGTGAGTACAAGGCTCACCCCTTCCTCTTGCACAGCCTCCCACTCTCACCCATGTCACTCCGTCGCCCGTGATTTCCCGGAGTTGCGCGTCTATTGCCGAGGTTCCCCTGGGACTAGTGTACCTGGGATTTCATTTTGGAGGCGTTGTCATGCGTTTCGTGGAAGTGGCAGGCGTGAGTACAAGGCTCACCGCCTTCTTTAGCACATGTGCCTCATAGTGCACAGCCTCTCACTCGGAGGCGTGCCACCACGGCTCCCGTGACTTGCAGGAGGTGCGCGCCCACCCCCAATTCCCCTGGGACTATCTAGTGCACGCGGGAATCCATTTTAGCCGCGTGGTGATGTGTTTCGTGGAAGTGGCAGGCGTGAGTACAAGACTCACCGCCTTCTTTAGCACATGTGCCTCACAGTGCACAGCCTCTCACTGGCAGGCGTGCCACTACGGCTCCCGTGATTTGGTAGGAGGTGCGCGCCTACTCTCCATCTCCCCTGGGACTATCTTGTGCACCCGGGAATCCGTTTTGGCCGCGTGGTGATGTGTTTCGTGGAAGTAGCAGGCGTGAGTACAAGGCTCACCCCTTCCTCTTGCACAGCCTCCCACTCTCACGCATGCCACTCCGTCGCCCGTTATTTCCCGGAGTTGCGCGAATTTTGCCGAGGTTCCCCTGGGTCTAGTGAACCTGGGATTTCATTTTGGAGGCGTTGTCATGCGTTTCGTGGAAGTGGCAGGCGTGAGTACAAGGCTCACCGCCTTCTTTAGCACATGTGCCTCATAGTGCACAGCCTCTAACTCGGAGGCGTGCCACCACGGCTCCCGTAACTTGCAGGAGGTGCGCGCCTATCCCCCAACTCCCCTGGGACTATCTAGTGCACGCGGGAATCCATTTTAGCCGCGTGGTGATGTGTTTCGTGGAAGTGGCAGGCGTGAGTACAAGACTCACCGCCTTCTTTAGGACATGTGCCTCACAGTGCACAGCCTCTCACTGGCAGGCGTGCCACTACGGCTCCCGTGATTTGGCAGGAGGTGCGCGCCTACTCTCCATCTCCCCTGGGACTATCTTGTGCACCCGGGAATCCGTTTTGGCCGCGTGGTGATGTCTTTCGTGGAAGTAGCAGGCGTGAGTAGAAGGCTCACACCTTCCTCTTGCACAGCCTCCCACTCTCACCCATGCCACTCCGTCGCCCGTGATTTCCCGGAGTTGCGCGTCTATTGCCGAGGTTCCCCTGGGACTAGTGTACCTGGGATTTCATTTTGGAGGCGTTGTCATGCGTTTCGTGGAAGTGGCAGGCGTGAGTACAAGGCTCACCGCCTTCTTTAGCACATGTGCCTCATAGTGCACAGCCTCTCACTCGGAGGCGTGCCACCACGGCTCCCGTGACTTGCAGGAGGTGCGCGCCCACCCCCAATTCCCCTGGGACTATCTAGTGCACGCGGGAATCCATTTTAGCCGCGTGGTGATGTGTTTCGTGGAAGTGGCAGGCGTGAGTACAAGACTCACCGCCTTCTTTAGCACATGTGCCTCACAGTGCACAGCCTCTCACTGGCAGGCGTGCCACTACGGCTCCCGTGATTTGGCAGGAGGTGCGCGCCTACTCTCCATCTCCCCTGGGACTATCTTGTGCACCCGGGAATCCGTTTTGGCCGCGCGGTGATGTCTTTCGTGGAAGTAGCAGGCGTGAGTAGAAGGCTCACCCCTTCCTCTTGCACAGCCTCCCACTCTCACGCATGCCACTCCGTCGCCCGTGATTTCCCGGAGTTGCGCGTCTATTGCCGAGGTTCCCCTGGGACTAGTGTACCTGGGATTTCATTTTGGAGGCGTTGTCATGCGTTTCGTGGAAGTGGCAGGCGTGAGTACAAGGCTCACCGCCTACTTTAGCACATGTGCCTCATAGTGCACAGCCTCTCACTCGGAGGCGTGCAACCACGGCTCCCGTGACCTGCAGGAGGTGCGCGCCCACCCCCCAATTCCCCTGGGACTATCTAGTGCACGCGGGAATCCATTTTAGCCGCGTGGTGATGTGTTTCGTGGAAGTGGCAGGCGTGAGTACAAGACTCACCGCCTTCTTTAGCACATGTGCCTCACAGTGCACAGCCTCTCACTGGCAGGCGTGCCACTACGGCTCCCGTGATTTGGCAGGAGGTGCGCGCCTACCCCTTAACTCCCCTGGGACTATCTTGTGCACCCGGGAATCCGTTTTGGCCGCGTGGTGATGTGTTTCGTGGAAGTAGCAGGCGTGAGTACAAGGCTCACCCCTTCCTCTTGCACAGCCTCCCACTCTCACGCATGCCACTCCGTCGCCCGTCATTTCCCGGAGTTGCGCGTCTATTGCCGAGGTTCCCCTGGGTCTAGTAAACCGGGGATTTCATTTTGGAGGCGTTGTCATGCGTTTCGTGGAAGTGGCAGGCGTGAGTACAAGGCTTCCCGCCTTCTTTAGGACATGTGCTTCACAGTGCAGAGCCTCTCACTGGCAGGCGTGCCACTACGGCTCCCGTGATTTGGCAGGAGGTGCGCGCCTACTCTCCATCTCCCCTGGGACTATCTTGTGCACCCGGGAATCCGTTTTGGCCGCGTGGTGATGTCTTTCGTGGAAGTAGCAGGCGTGAGTAGAAGGCTCACCCCTTCCTCTTGCACAGCCTCCCACTCTCACCCATGTCACTCCGTCGCCCGTGATTTCCCGGAGTTGCGCGTCTATTGCCGAGGTTCCCCTGGGACTAGTGTACCTGGGATTTCATTTTGGAGGCGTTGTCATGCGTTTCGTGGAAGTGGCAGGCGTGAGTACAAGGCTCACCGCCTTCTTTAGCACATGTGCCTCATAGTGCACAGCCTCTCACTCGGAGGCGTGCCACCACGGCTCCCGTGACTTGCAGGAGGTGCGCGCCCACCCCCAATTCCCCTGGGACTATCTAGTGCACGCGGGAATCCATTTTAGCCGCGTGGTGATGTGTTTCGTGGAAGTGGCAGGCGTGAGTACAAGACTCACCGCCTTCTTTAGCACATGTGCCTCACAGTGCACAGCCTCTCACTGGCAGGCGTGCCACTACGGCTCCCGTGATTTGGTAGGAGGTGCGCGCCTACTCTCCATCTCCCCTGGGACTATCTTGTGCACCCGGGAATCCGTTTTGGCCGCGTGGTGATGTGTTTCGTGGAAGTAGCAGGCGTGAGTACAAGGCTCACCCCTTCCTCTTGCACAGCCTCCCACTCTCACGCATGCCACTCCGTCGCCCGTTATTTCCCGGAGTTGCGCGAATTTTTCCGAGGTTCCCCTGGGTCTAGTGAACCTGGGATTTCATTTTGGAGGCGTTGTCATGCGTTTCGTGGAAGTGGCAGGCGTGAGTACAAGGCTCACCGCCTTCTTTAGCACATGTGCCTCATAGTGCACAGCCTCTAACTCGGAGGCGTGCCACCACGGCTCCCGTAACTTGCAGGAGGTGCGCGCCTATCCCCCAACTCCCCTGGGACTATCTAGTGCACGCGGGAATCCATTTTAGCCGAGTGGTGATGTGTTTCGTGGAAGTGGCAGGCGTGAGTACAAGACTCACCGCCTTCTTTAGGACATGTGCCTCACAGTGCACAGCCTCTCACTGGCAGGCGTGCCACTACGGCTCCCGTGATTTGGCAGGAGGTGCGCGCCTACTCTCCATCTCCCCTGGGACTATCTTGTGCACCCGGGAATCCGTTTTGGCCGCGTGGTGATGTCTTTCGTGGAAGTAGCAGGCGTGAGTAGAAGGCTCACACCTTCCTCTTGCACAGCCTCCCACTCTCACCCATGCCACTCCGTCGCCCGTGATTTCCCGGAGTTGCGCGTCTATTGCCGAGGTTCCCCTGGGACTAGTGTACCTGGGATTTCATTTTGGAGGCGTTGTCATGCGTTTCGTGGAAGTGGCAGGCGTGAGTACAAGGCTCACCGCCTTCTTTAGCACATGTGCCTCATAGTGCACAGCCTCTCACTCGGAGGCGTGCCACCACGGCTCCCGTGACTTGCAGGAGGTGCGCGCCCACCCCCAATTCCCCTGGGACTATCTAGTGCACGCGGGAATCCATTTTAGCCGCGTGGTGATGTGTTTCGTGGAAGTGGCAGGCGTGAGTACAAGACTCACCGCCTTCTTTAGCACATGTGCCTCACAGTGCACAGCCTCTCACTGGCAGGCGTGCCACTACGGCTCCCGTGATTTGGCAGGAGGTGCGCGCCTACTCTCCATCTCCCCTGGGACTATCTTGTGCACCCGGGAATCCGTTTTGGCCGCGCGGTGATGTCTTTCGTGGAAGTAGCAGGCGTGAGTAGAAGGCTCACCCCTTCCTCTTGCACAGCCTCCCACTCTCACGCATGCCACTCCGTCGCCCGTGATTTCCCGGAGTTGCGCGTCTATTGCCGAGGTTCCCCTGGGTCTAGTGTACCTGGGATTTCATTTTGGAGGCGTTGTCATGCGTTTCGTGGAAGTGGCAGGCGTGAGTACAAGGCTCACCGCCTACTTTAGCACATGTGCCTCATAGTGCATAGCCTCTCACTCGGAGGCGTGCCAGCACGGCTCCCGTGACTTGCAGGAGGTGCGCACCCACCCCCCAATTCCCCTGGGACTATCTAGTGCACCCGGGAATCCATTTTAGCCGCGTGGTGATGTGTTTCGTGGAAGTGGCAGGCGTGAGTACAAGACTCACCGCCTTCTTTAGCACATGTGCCTCACAGTGCACAGCCTCTCACTGGCAGTTGTGCATCTACGGCTCCCGTGATTTGGCAGGAGGTTCGCGCCTACCCCTTAACTCCCCTGGGACTATCTTGTGCACCCGGGAATCCGTTTTGGCCGCGTGGTGATGTGTTTCGTGGAAGTAGCAGGCGTGAGTACAAGGCTCACCCCTTCCTCTTGCACAGCCTCCCACTCTCACGCATGCCACTCCGTCGCCCGTCATTTCCCGGAGTTGCGCGTCTATTGCCGAGGTTCCCCTGGGTCTATTAAACCGGGGATTTCATTTTGGAGGCGTTGTCATGCGTTTCGTGGAAGTGGCAGGCGTGAGTACAAGGCTTCCCGCCTTCTTTAGGACATGTGCTTCACAGTGCAGAGCCTCTCACTGGCAGGCGTGCCACTACGGCTCACGTGATTTGGCAGGAGGTGCGCGCCTACTCTCCATCTCCCCTGGGACTATCTTGTGCACCCGGGAATCCGTTTTGGCCGCGTGGTGATGTCTTTCGTGGAAGTAGCAGGCGTGAGTAGAAGGCTCACCCCTTCCTCTTGCACAGCCTCCCACTCTCACCCATGTCACTCCGTCGCCCGTGATTTCCCGGAGTTGCGCGTCTATTGCCGAGGTTCCCCTGGGACTAGTGTACCTGGGATTTTATTTTGGAGGCGTTGTCATGCGTTTCGTGGAAGTGGCAGGCGTGAGTACAAGGCTCACCGCCTTCTTTAGCACATGTGCCTCATAGTGCACAGCCTCTCACTCGGAGGCGTGCCACCACGGCTCCCGTGACTTGCAGGAGGTGCGCGCCCACCCCCAATTCCCCTGGGACTATCTAGTGCACGCGGGAATCCATTTTAGCCGCGTGGTGATGTGTTTCGTGGAAGTGGCAGGCGTGAGTACAAGACTCACCGCCTTCTTTAGCACATGTGCCTCACAGTGCACAGCCTCTCACTGGCAGGCGTGCCACTACGGCTCCCGTGATTTGGCAGGAGGTGCGCGCCTACCCCTTAACTCCCCTGGGACTATCTTGTGCACCCGGGAATCCGTTTTGGCCGCGTGGTGATGTGTTTCGTGGAAGTAGCAGGCGTGAGTACAAGGCTCACCCCTTCCTCTTGCACAGCCTCCGACTCTCACGCATGCCACTCCGTCGCCCGTTATTTCCCGGAGTTGCGCGAATTTTGCCGAGGTTCCCCTGGGTCTAGTGAACCTGGGATTTCATTTTGGAGGCGTTCTCATGCGTTTCGTGGAAGTGGCAGGCGTGAGTACAAGGCTCACCGCCTTCTTTAGCACATGTGCCTCATAGTGCACAGCCTCTAACTCGGAGGCGTGCCACCACGGCTCCCGTAACTTGCAGGAGGTGCGCGCCTATCCCCCAACTCCCCTGGGACTATCTAGTGCACGCGGGAATCCATTTTAGCCTCTTGGTGATGTGTTTCGTGGAAGTGGCAGGCGTGAGTACAAGACTCACCGCCTTCTTTAGGACATGTGCCTCACAGTGCACAGCCTCTCACTGGCAGGCGTGCCACTACGGCTCCCGTGATTTGGCAGGAGGTGCGCGCCTACTCTCCATCTCCCCTGGGACTATCTTGTGCACCCGGGAATCCGTTTTGGCCGCGTGGTGATGTCTTTCGTGGAAGTAGCAGGCGTGAGTAGAAGGCTCACCCCTTCCTCTTGCACAGCCTCCCACTCTCACCCATGCCACTCCGTCGCCCGTGATTTCCCGGAGTTGCGCGTCTATTGCCGAGGTTCCCCTGGGACTAGTGTACCTGGGATTTCATTTTGGAGGCGTTGTCATGCGTTTCGTGGAAGTGGCAGGCGTGAGTACAAGGCTCACCGCCTTCTTTAGCACATGTGCCTCATAGTGCACAGCCTCTCACTCGGAGGCGTGCCACCACGGCTCCCGTGACTTGCAGGAGGTGCGCGCCCACCCCCAATTCCCCTGGGACTATCTAGTGCACGCGGGAATCCATTTTAGCCGCGTGGTGATGTGTTTCGTGGAAGTGGCAGGCGTGAGTACAAGACTCACCGCCTTCTTTAGCACATGTGCCTCACAGTGCACAGCCTCTCACTGGCAGGCGTGCCACTACGGCTCCCGTGATTTGGCAGGAGGTGCGCGCCTACTCTCCATCTCCCCTGGGACTATCTTGTGCACCCGGGAATCCGTTTTGGCCGCGCGGTGATGTCTTTCGTGGAAGTAGCAGGCGTGAGTAGAAGGCTCACCCCTTCCTCTTGCACAGCCTCCCACTCTCACGCATGCCACTCCGTCGCCCGTGATTTCCCGGAGTTGCGCGTCTATTGCCGAGGTTCCCCTGGGACTAGTGTACCTGGGATTTCATTTTGGAGGCGTTGTCATGCGTTTCGTGGAAGTGGCAGGCGTGAGTACAAGGCTCACCGCCTACTTTAGCACATGTGCCTCATAGTGCACAGCCTCTCACTCGGAGGCGTGCAACCACGGCTCCCGTGACCTGCAGGAGGTGCGCGCCCACCCCCCAATTCCCCTGGGACTATCTAGTGCACGCGGGAATCCATTTTAGCCGCGTGGTGATGTGTTTCGTGGAAGTGGCAGGCGTGAGTACAAGACTCACCGCCTTCTTTAGCACATGTGCCTCACAGTGCACAGCCTCTCACTGGCAGGCGTGCCACTACGGCTCCCGTGATTTGGCAGGAGGTGCGCGCCTACCCCTTAACTCCCCTGGGACTATCTTGTGCACCCGGGAATCCGTTTTGGCCGCGTGGTGATGTGTTTCGTGGAAGTAGCAGGCGTGAGTACAAGGCTCACCCCTTCCTCTTGCACAGCCTCCCACTCTCACGCATGCCACTCCGTCGCCCGTCATTTCCCGGAGTTGCGCGTCTATTGCCGAGGTTCCCCTGGGTCTAGTAAACCGGGGATTTCATTTTGGAGGCGTTGTCATGCGTTTCGTGGAAGTGGCAGGCGTGAGTACAAGGCTTCCCGCCTTCTTTAGGACATGTGCTTCACAGTGCAGAGCCTCTCACTGGCAGGCGTGCCACTACGGCTCCCGTGATTTGGCAGGAGGTGCGCGCCTACTCTCCATCTCCCCTGGGACTATCTTGTGCACCCGGGAATCCGTTTTGGCCGCGTGGTGATGTCTTTCGTGGAAGTAGCAGGCGTGAGTACAAGGCTCACCCCTTCCTCTTGCACAGCCTCCCACTCTCACCCATGTCACTCCGTCGCCCGTGATTTCCCGGAGTTGCGCGTCTATTGCCGAGGTTCCCCTGGGACTAGTGTACCTGGGATTTCATTTTGGAGGCGTTGTCATGCGTTTCGTGGAAGTGGCAGGCGTGAGTACAAGGCTCACCGCCTTCTTTAGCACATGTGCCTCATAGTGCACAGCCTCTCACTCGGAGGCGTGCCACCACGGCTCCCGTGACTTGCAGGAGGTGCGCGCCCACCCCCAATTCCCCTGGGACTATCTAGTGCACGCGGGAATCCATTTTAGCCGCGTGGTGATGTGTTTCGTGGAAGTGGCAGGCGTGAGTACAAGACTCACCGCCTTCTTTAGCACATGTGCCTCACAGTGCACAGCCTCTCACTGGCAGGCGTGCCACTACGGCTCCCGTGATTTGGTAGGAGGTGCGCGCCTACTCTCCATCTCCCCTGGGACTATCTTGTGCACCCGGGAATCCGTTTTGGCCGCGTGGTGATGTGTTTCGTGGAAGTAGCAGGCGTGAGTACAAGGCTCACCCCTTCCTCTTGCACAGCCTCCCACTCTCACGCATGCCACTCCGTCGCCCGTTATTTCCCGGAGTTGCGCGAATTTTGCCGAGGTTCCCCTGGGTCTAGTGAACCTGGGATTTCATTTTGGAGGCGTTGTCATGCGTTTCGTGGAAGTGGCAGGCGTGAGTACAAGGCTCACCGCCTTCTTTAGCACATGTGCCTCATAGTGCACAGCCTCTAACTCGGAGGCGTGCCACCACGGCTCCCGTAACTTGCAGGAGGTGCGCGCCTATCCCCCAACTCCCCTGGGACTATCTAGTGCACGCGGGAATCCATTTTAGCCGCGTGGTGATGTGTTTCGTGGAAGTGGCAGGCGTGAGTACAAGACTCACCGCCTTCTTTAGGACATGTGCCTCACAGTGCACAGCCTCTCACTGGCAGGCGTGCCACTACGGCTCCCGTGATTTGGCAGGAGGTGCGCGCCTACTCTCCATCTCCCCTGGGACTATCTTGTGCACCCGGGAATCCGTTTTGGCCGCGTGGTGATGTCTTTCGTGGAAGTAGCAGGCGTGAGTAGAAGGCTCACACCTTCCTCTTGCACAGCCTCCCACTCTCACCCATGCCACTCCGTCGCCCGTGATTTCCCGGAGTTGCGCGTCTATTGCCGAGGTTCCCCTGGGACTAGTGTACCTGGGATTTCATTTTGGAGGCGTTGTCATGCGTTTCGTGGAAGTGGCAGGCGTGAGTACAAGGCTCACCGCCTTCTTTAGCACATGTGCCTCATAGTGCACAGCCTCTCACTCGGAGGCGTGCCACCACGGCTCCCGTGACTTGCAGGAGGTGCGCGCCCACCCCCAATTCCCCTGGGACTATCTAGTGCACGCGGGAATCCATTTTAGCCGCGTGGTGATGTGTTTCGTGGAAGTGGCAGGCGTGAGTACAAGACTCACCGCCTTCTTTAGCACATGTGCCTCACAGTGCACAGCCTCTCACTGGCAGGCGTGCCACTACGGCTCCCGTGATTTGGCAGGAGGTGCGCGCCTACTCTCCATCTCCCCTGGGACTATCTTGTGCACCCGGGAATCCGTTTTGGCCGCGCGGTGATGTCTTTCGTGGAAGTAGCAGGCGTGAGTAGAAGGCTCACCCCTTCCTCTTGCACAGCCTCCCACTCTCACGCATGCCACTCCGTCGCCCGTGATTTCCCGGAGTTGCGCGTCTATTGCCGAGGTTCCCCTGGGACTAGTGTACCTGGGATTTCATTTTGGAGGCGTTGTCATGCGTTTCGTGGAAGTGGCAGGCGTGAGTACAAGGCTCACCGCCTACTTTAGCACATGTGCCTCATAGTGCACAGCCTCTCACTCGGAGGCGTGCAACCACGGCTCCCGTGACCTGCAGGAGGTGCGCGCCCACCCCCCAATTCCCCTGGGACTATCTAGTGCACGCGGGAATCCATTTTAGCCGCGTGGTGATGTGTTTCGTGGAAGTGGCAGGCGTGAGTACAAGACTCACCGCCTTCTTTAGCACATGTGCCTCACAGTGCACAGCCTCTCACTGGCAGGCGTGCCACTACGGCTCCCGTGATTTGGCAGGAGGTGCGCGCCTACCCCTTAACTCCCCTGGGACTATCTTGTGCACCCGGGAATCCGTTTTGGCCGCGTGGTGATGTGTTTCGTGGAAGTAGCAGGCGTGAGTACAAGGCTCACCCCTTCCTCTTGCACAGCCTCCCACTCTCACGCATGCCACTCCGTCGCCCGTCATTTCCCGGAGTTGCGCGTCTATTGCCGAGGTTCCCCTGGGTCTAGTAAACCGGGGATTTCATTTTGGAGGCGTTGTCATGCGTTTCGTGGAAGTGGCAGGCGTGAGTACAAGGCTTCCCGCCTTCTTTAGGACATGTGCTTCACAGTGCAGAGCCTCTCACTGGCAGGCGTGCCACTACGGCTCCCGTGATTTGGCAGGAGGTGCGCGCCTACTCTCCATCTCCCCTGGGACTATCTTGTGCACCCGGGAATCCGTTTTGGCCGCGTGGTGATGTCTTTCGTGGAAGTAGCAGGCGTGAGTACAAGGCTCACCCCTTCCTCTTGCACAGCCTCCCACTCTCACCCATGTCACTCCGTCGCCCGTGATTTCCCGGAGTTGCGCGTCTATTGCCGAGGTTCCCCTGGGACTAGTGTACCTGGGATTTCATTTTGGAGGCGTTGTCATGCGTTTCGTGGAAGTGGCAGGCGTGAGTACAAGGCTCACCGCCTTCTTTAGCACATGTGCCTCATAGTGCACAGCCTCTCACTCGGAGGCGTGCCACCACGGCTCCCGTGACTTGCAGGAGGTGCGCGCCCACCCCCAATTCCCCTGGGACTATCTAGTGCACGCGGGAATCCATTTTAGCCGCGTGGTGATGTGTTTCGTGGAAGTGGCAGGCGTGAGTACAAGACTCACCGCCTTCTTTAGCACATGTGCCTCACAGTGCACAGCCTCTCACTGGCAGGCGTGCCACTACGGCTCCCGTGATTTGGTAGGAGGTGCGCGCCTACTCTCCATCTCCCCTGGGACTATCTTGTGCACCCGGGAATCCGTTTTGGCCGCGTGGTGATGTGTTTCGTGGAAGTAGCAGGCGTGAGTACAAGGCTCACCCCTTCCTCTTGCACAGCCTCCCACTCTCACGCATGCCACTCCGTCGCCCGTTATTTCCCGGAGTTGCGCGAATTTTGCCGAGGTTCCCCTGGGTCTAGTGAACCTGGGATTTCATTTTGGAGGCGTTGTCATGCGTTTCGTGGAAGTGGCAGGCGTGAGTACAAGGCTCACCGCCTTCTTTAGCACATGTGCCTCATAGTGCACAGCCTCTAACTCGGAGGCGTGCCACCACGGCTCCCGTAACTTGCAGGAGGTGCGCGCCTATCCCCCAACTCCCCTGGGACTATCTAGTGCACGCGGGAATCCATTTTAGCCGCGTGGTGATGTGTTTCGTGGAAGTGGCAGGCGTGAGTACAAGACTCACCGCCTTCTTTAGGACATGTGCCTCACAGTGCACAGCCTCTCACTGGCAGGCGTGCCACTACGGCTCCCGTGATTTGGCAGGAGGTGCGCGCCTACTCTCCATCTCCCCTGGGACTATCTTGTGCACCCGGGAATCCGTTTTGGCCGCGTGGTGATGTCTTTCGTGGAAGTAGCAGGCGTGAGTAGAAGGCTCACACCTTCCTCTTGCACAGCCTCCCACTCTCACCCATGCCACTCCGTCGCCCGTGATTTCCCGGAGTTGCGCGTCTATTGCCGAGGTTCCCCTGGGACTAGTGTACCTGGGATTTCATTTTGGAGGCGTTGTCATGCGTTTCGTGGAAGTGGCAGGCGTGAGTACAAGGCTCACCGCCTTCTTTAGCACATGTGCCTCATAGTGCACAGCCTCTCACTCGGAGGCGTGCCACCACGGCTCCCGTGACTTGCAGGAGGTGCGCGCCCACCCCCAATTCCCCTGGGACTATCTAGTGCACGCGGGAATCCATTTTAGCCGCGTGGTGATGTGTTTCGTGGAAGTGGCAGGCGTGAGTACAAGACTCACCGCCTTCTTTAGCACATGTGCCTCACAGTGCACAGCCTCTCACTGGCAGGCGTGCCACTACGGCTCCCGTGATTTGGCAGGAGGTGCGCGCCTACTCTCCATCTCCCCTGGGACTATCTTGTGCACCCGGGAATCCGTTTTGGCCGCGCGGTGATGTCTTTCGTGGAAGTAGCAGGCGTGAGTAGAAGGCTCACCCCTTCCTCTTGCACAGCCTCCCACTCTCACGCATGCCACTCCGTCGCCCGTGATTTCCCGGAGTTGCGCGTCTATTGCCGAGGTTCCCCTGGGTCTAGTGTACCTGGGATTTCATTTTGGAGGCGTTGTCATGCGTTTCGTGGAAGTGGCAGGCGTGAGTACAAGGCTCACCGCCTACTTTAGCACATGTGCCTCATAGTGCATAGCCTCTCACTCGGAGGCGTGCCAGCACGGCTCCCGTGACTTGCAGGAGGTGCGCACCCACCCCCCAATTCCCCTGGGACTATCTAGTGCACGCGGGAATCCATTTTAGCCGCGTGGTGATGTGTTTCGTGGAAGTGGCAGGCGTGAGTACAAGACTCACCGCCTTCTTTAGCACATGTGCCTCACAGTGCACAGCCTCTCACTGGCAGTTGTGCATCTACGGCTCCCGTGATTTGGCAGGAGGTTCGCGCCTACCCCTTAACTCCCCTGGGACTATCTTGTGCACCCGGGAATCCGTTTTGGCCGCGTGGTGATGTGTTTCGTGGAAGTAGCAGGCGTGAGTACAAGGCTCACCCCTTCCTCTTGCACAGCCTCCCACTCTCACGCATGCCACTCCGTCGCCCGTCATTTCCCGGAGTTGCGCGTCTATTGCCGAGGTTCCCCTGGGTCTATTAAACCGGGGATTTCATTTTGGAGGCGTTGTCATGCGTTTCGTGGAAGTGGCAGGCGTGAGTACAAGGCTTCCCGCCTTCTTTAGGACATGTGCTTCACAGTGCAGAGCCTCTCACTGGCAGGCGTGCCACTACGGCTCCCGTGATTTGGCAGGAGGTGCGCGCCTACTCTCCATCTCCCCTGGGACTATCTTGTGCACCCGGGAATCCGTTTTGGCCGCGTGGTGATGTCTTTCGTGGAAGTAGCAGGCGTGAGTAGAAGGCTCACCCCTTCCTCTTGCACAGCCTCCCACTCTCACCCATGTCACTCCGTCGCCCGTGATTTCCCGGAGTTGCGCGTCTATTGCCGAGGTTCCCCTGGGACTAGTGTACCTGGGATTTTATTTTGGAGGCGTTGTCATGCGTTTCGTGGAAGTGGCAGGCGTGAGTACAAGGCTCACCGCCTTCTTTAGCACATGTGCCTCATAGTGCACAGCCTCTCACTCGGAGGCGTGCCACCACGGCTCCCGTGACTTGCAGGAGGTGCGCGCCCACCCCCAATTCCCCTGGGACTATCTAGTGCACGCGGGAATCCATTTTAGCCGCGTGGTGATGTGTTTCGTGGAAGTGGCAGGCGTGAGTACAAGACTCACCGCCTTCTTTAGCACATGTGCCTCACAGTGCACAGCCTCTCACTGGCAGGCGTGCCACTACGGCTCCCGTGATTTGGCAGGAGGTGCGCGCCTACCCCTTAACTCCCCTGGGACTATCTTGTGCACCCGGGAATCCGTTTTGGCCGCGTGGTGATGTGTTTCGTGGAAGTAGCAGGCGTGAGTACAAGGCTCACCCCTTCCTCTTGCACAGCCTCCGACTCTCACGCATGCCACTCCGTCGCCCGTTATTTCCCGGAGTTGCGCGAATTTTGCCGAGGTTCCCCTGGGTCTAGTGAACCTGGGATTTCATTTTGGAGGCGTTGTCATGCGTTTCGTGGAAGTGGCAGGCGTGAGTACAAGGCTCACCGCCTTCTTTAGCACATGTGCCTCATAGTGCACAGCCTCTAACTCGGAGGCGTGCCACCACGGCTCCCGTAACTTGCAGGAGGTGCGCGCCTATCCCCCAACTCCCCTGGGACTATCTAGTGCACGCGGGAATCCATTTTAGCCTCGTGGTGATGTGTTTCGTGGAAGTGGCAGGCGTGAGTACAAGACTCACCGCCTTCTTTAGGACATGTGCCTCACAGTGCACAGCCTCTCACTGGCAGGCGTGCCACTACGGCTCCCGTGATTTGGCAGGAGGTGCGCGCCTACTCTCCATCTCCCCTGGGACTATCTTGTGCACCCGGGAATCCGTTTTGGCCGCGTGGTGATGTCTTTCGTGGAAGTAGCAGGCGTGAGTAGAAGGCTCACCCCTTCCTCTTGCACAGCCTCCCACTCTCACCCATGCCACTCCGTCGCCCGTGATTTCCCGGAGTTGCGCGTCTATTGCCGAGGTTCCCCTGGGACTAGTGTACCTGGGATTTCATTTTGGAGGCGTTGTCATGCGTTTCGTGGAAGTGGCAGGCGTGAGTACAAGGCTCACCGCCTTCTTTAGCACATGTGCCTCATAGTGCACAGCCTCTCACTCGGAGGCGTGCCACCACGGCTCCCGTGACTTGCAGGAGGTGCGCGCCCACCCCCAATTCCCCTGGGACTATCTAGTGCACGCGGGAATCCATTTTAGCCGCGTGGTGATGTGTTTCGTGGAAGTGGCAGGCGTGAGTACAAGACTCACCGCCTTCTTTAGCACATGTGCCTCACAGTGCACAGCCTCTCACTGGCAGGCGTGCCACTACGGCTCCCGTGATTTGGCAGGAGGTGCGCGCCTACTCTCCATCTCCCCTGGGACTATCTTGTGCACCCGGGAATCCGTTTTGGCCGCGCGGTGATGTCTTTCGTGGAAGTAGCAGGCGTGAGTAGAAGGCTCACCCCTTCCTCTTGCACAGCCTCCCACTCTCACGCATGCCACTCCGTCGCCCGTGATTTCCCGGAGTTGCGCGTCTATTGCCGAGGTTCCCCTGGGACTAGTGTACCTGGGATTTCATTTTGGAGGCGTTGTCATGCGTTTCGTGGAAGTGGCAGGCGTGAGTACAAGGCTCACCGCCTACTTTAGCACATGTGCCTCATAGTGCACCGCCTCTCACTCGGAGGCGTGCAACCACGGCTCCCGTGACTTGCAGGAGGTGCGCGCCCACCCCCCAATTCCCCTGGGACTATCTAGTGCACGCGGGAATCCATTTTAGCCGCGTGGTGATGTGTTTCGTGGAAGTGGCAGGCGTGAGTACAAGACTCACCGCCTTCTTTAGCACATGTGCCTCACAGTGCACAGCCTCTCACTGGCAGTTGTGCATCTACGGCTCCCGTGATTTGGCAGGAGGTGCGCGCCTACCCCTTAACTCCCCTGGGACTATCTTGTGCACCCGGGAATCCGTTTTGGCCGCGTGGTGATGTGTTTCGTGGAAGTAGCAGGCGTGAGTACAAGGCTCACCCCTTCCTCTTGCACAGCCTCCCACTCTCACGCATGCCACTCCGTCGCCCGTCATTTCCCGGAGTTGCGCGTCTATTGCCGAGGTTCCCCTGGGTCTATTAAACCGGGGATTTCATTTTGGAGGCGTTGTCATGCGTTTCGTGGAAGTGGCAGGCGTGAGTACAAGGCTTCCCGCCTTCTTTAGGACATGTGCTTCACAGTGCAGAGCCTCTCACTGGCAGGCGTGCCACTACGGCTCCCGTGATTTGGCAGGAGGTGCGCGCCTGCTCTCCATCTCCCCTGGGACTATCTTGTGCACCCGGGAATCCGTTTTGGCCGCGTGGTGATGTCTTTCGTGGAAGTAGCAGGCGTGAGTAGAAGGCTCACCCCTTCCTCTTGCACAGCCTCCCACTCTCACCCATGTCACTCCGTCGCCCGTGATTTCCCGGAGTTGCGCGTCTATTGCCGAGGTTCCCCTGGGACTAGTGTACCTGGGATTTTATTTTGGAGGCGTTGTCATGCGTTTCGTGGAAGTGGCAGGCGTGAGTACAAGGCTCACCGCCTTCTTTAGCACATGTGCCTCATAGTGCACAGCCTCTCACTCGGAGGCGTGCCACCACGGCTCCCGTGACTTGCAGGAGGTGCGCGCCCACCCCCAATTCCCCTGGGACTATCTAGTGCACGCGGGAATCCATTTTAGCCGCGTGGTGATGTGTTTCGTGGAAGTGGCAGGCGTGAGTACAAGACTCACCGCCTTCTTTAGCACATGTGCCTCACAGTGCACAGCCTCTCACTGGCAGGCGTGCCACTACGGCTCCCGTGATTTGGCAGGAGGTGCGCGCCTACCCCTTAACTCCCCTGGGACTATCTTGTGCACCCGGGAATCCGTTTTGGCCGCGTGGTGATGTGTTTCGTGGAAGTAGCAGGCGTGAGTACAAGGCTCACCCCTTCCTCTTGCACAGCCTCCGACTCTCACGCATGCCACTCCGTCGCCCGTTATTTCCCGGAGTTGCGCGAATTTTGCCGAGGTTCCCCTGGGTCTAGTGAACCTGGGATTTCATTTTGGAGGCGTTCTCATGCGTTTCGTGGAAGTGGCAGGCGTGAGTACAAGGCTCACCGCCTTCTTTAGCACATGTGCCTCATAGTGCACAGCCTCTCACTCGGAGGCGTGCCACCACGGCTCCCGTGACTTGCAGGAGGTGCGCGCCCACCCCCAATTCCCCTGGGACTATCTAGTGCACGCGGGAATCCATTTTAGCCGCGTGGTGATGTGTTTCGTGGAAGTGGCAGGCGTGAGTACAAGACTCACCGCCTTCTTTAGGACATGTGCCTCACAGTGCACAGCCTCTCACTGGCAGGCGTGCCACTACGGCTCCCGTGATTTGGCAGGAGGTGCGCGCCTACTCTCCATCTCCCCTGGGACTATCTTGTGCACCCGGGAATCCGTTTTGGCCGCGTGGTGATGTCTTTCGTGGAAGTAGCAGGCGTGAGTAGAAGGCTCACCCCTTCCTCTTGCACAGCCTCCCACTCTCACCCATGCCACTCCGTCGCCCGTGATTTCCCGGAGTTGCGCGTCTATTGCCGAGGTTCCCCTGGGACTAGTGTACCTGGGATTTCATTTTGGAGGCGTTGTCATGCGTTTCGTGGAAGTGGCAGGCGTGAGTACAAGGCTCACCGCCTTCTTTAGCACATGTGCCTCATAGTGCACAGCCTCTCACTCGGAGGCGTGCCACCACGGCTCCCGTGACTTGCAGGAGGTGCGCGCCCACCCCCAATTCCCCTGGGACTATCTAGTGCACGCGGGAATCCATTTTAGCCGCGTGGTGATGTGTTTCGTGGAAGTGGCAGGCGTGAGTACAAGACTCACCGCCTTCTTTAGCACATGTGCCTCACAGTGCACAGCCTCTCACTGGCAGGCGTGCCACTACGGCTCCCGTGATTTGGCAGGAGGTGCGCGCCTACTCTCCATCTCCCCTGGGACTATCTTGTGCACCCGGGAATCCGTTTTGGCCGCGCGGTGATGTCTTTCGTGGAAGTAGCAGGCGTGAGTAGAAGGCTCACCCCTTCCTCTTGCACAGCCTCCCACTCTCACGCATGCCACTCCGTCGCCCGTGATTTCCCGGAGTTGCGCGTCTATTGCCGAGGTTCCCCTGGGACTAGTGTACCTGGGATTTCATTTTGGAGGCGTTGTCATGCGTTTCGTGGAAGTGGCAGGCGTGAGTACAAGGCTCACCGCCTACTTTAGCACATGTGCCTCATAGTGCACAGCCTCTCACTCGGAGGCGTGCAACCACGGCTCCCGTGACCTGCAGGAGGTGCGCGCCCACCCCCCAATTCCCCTGGGACTATCTAGTGCACGCGGGAATCCATTTTAGCCGCGTGGTGATGTGTTTCGTGGAAGTGGCAGGCGTGAGTACAAGACTCACCGCCTTCTTTAGCACATGTGCCTCACAGTGCACAGCCTCTCACTGGCAGGCGTGCCACTACGGCTCCCGTGATTTGGCAGGAGGTGCGCGCCTACCCCTTAACTCCCCTGGGACTATCTTGTGCACCCGGGAATCCGTTTTGGCCGCGTGGTGATGTGTTTCGTGGAAGTAGCAGGCGTGAGTACAAGGCTCACCCCTTCCTCTTGCACAGCCTCCCACTCTCACGCATGCCACTCCGTCGCCCGTCATTTCCCGGAGTTGCGCGTCTATTGCCGAGGTTCCCCTGGGTCTAGTAAACCGGGGATTTCATTTTGGAGGCGTTGTCATGCGTTTCGTGGAAGTGGCAGGCGTGAGTACAAGGCTTCCCGCCTTCTTTAGGACATGTGCTTCACAGTGCAGAGCCTCTCACTGGCAGGCGTGCCACTACGGCTCCCGTGATTTGGCAGGAGGTGCGCGCCTACTCTCCATCTCCCCTGGGACTATCTTGTGCACCCGGGAATCCGTTTTGGCCGCGTGGTGATGTCTTTCGTGGAAGTAGCAGGCGTGAGTACAAGGCTCACCCCTTCCTCTTGCACAGCCTCCCACTCTCACCCATGTCACTCCGTCGCCCGTGATTTCCCGGAGTTGCGCGTCTATTGCCGAGGTTCCCCTGGGACTAGTGTACCTGGGATTTCATTTTGGAGGCGTTGTCATGCGTTTCGTGGAAGTGGCAGGCGTGAGTACAAGGCTCACCGCCTTCTTTAGCACATGTGCCTCATAGTGCACAGCCTCTCACTCGGAGGCGTGCCACCACGGCTCCCGTGACTTGCAGGAGGTGCGCGCCCACCCCCAATTCCCCTGGGACTATCTAGTGCACGCGGGAATCCATTTTAGCCGCGTGGTGATGTGTTTCGTGGAAGTGGCAGGCGTGAGTACAAGACTCACCGCCTTCTTTAGCACATGTGCCTCACAGTGCACAGCCTCTCACTGGCAGGCGTGCCACTACGGCTCCCGTGATTTGGTAGGAGGTGCGCGCCTACTCTCCATCTCCCCTGGGACTATCTTGTGCACCCGGGAATCCGTTTTGGCCGCGTGGTGATGTGTTTCGTGGAAGTAGCAGGCGTGAGTACAAGGCTCACCCCTTCCTCTTGCACAGCCTCCCACTCTCACGCATGCCACTCCGTCGCCCGTTATTTCCCGGAGTTGCGCGAATTTTGCCGAGGTTCCCCTGGGTCTAGTGAACCTGGGATTTCATTTTGGAGGCGTTGTCATGCGTTTCGTGGAAGTGGCAGGCGTGAGTACAAGGCTCACCGCCTTCTTTAGCACATGTGCCTCATAGTGCACAGCCTCTAACTCGGAGGCGTGCCACCACAGCTCCCGTAACTTGCAGGAGGTGCGCGCCTATCCCCCAACTCCCCTGGGACTATCTAGTGCACGCGGGAATCCATTTTAGCCGCGTGGTGATGTGTTTCGTGGAAGTGGCAGGCGTGAGTACAAGACTCACCGCCTTCTTTAGGACATGTGCCTCACAGTGCACAGCCTCTCACTGGCAGGCGTGCCACTACGGCTCCCGTGATTTGGCAGGAGGTGCGCGCCTACTCTCCATCTCCCCTGGGACTATCTTGTGCACCCGGGAATCCGTTTTGGCCGCGTGGTGATGTCTTTCGTGGAAGTAGCAGGCGTGAGTAGAAGGCTCACACCTTCCTCTTGCACAGCCTCCCACTCTCACCCATGCCACTCCGTCGCCCGTGATTTCCCGGAGTTGCGCGTCTATTGCCGAGGTTCCCCTGGGACTAGTGTACCTGGGATTTCATTTTGGAGGCGTTGTCATGCGTTTCGTGGAAGTGGCAGGCGTGAGTACAAAGCTCACCGCCTTCTTTAGCACATGTGCCTCATAGTGCACAGCCTCTCACTCGGAGGCGTGCCACCACGGCTCCCGTGACTTGCAGGAGGTGCGCGCCCACCCCCAATTCCCCTGGGACTATCTAGTGCACGCGGGAATCCATTTTAGCCGCGTGGTGATGTGTTTCGTGGAAGTGGCAGGCGTGAGTACAAGACTCACCGCCTTCTTTAGCACATGTGCCTCACAGTGCACAGCCTCTCACTGGCAGGCGTGCCACTACGGCTCCCGTGATTTGGCAGGAGGTGCGCGCCTACTCTCCATCTCCCCTGGGACTATCTTGTGCACCCGGGAATCCGTTTTGGCCGCGCGGTGATGTCTTTCGTGGAAGTAGCAGGCGTGAGTAGAAGGCTCACCCCTTCCTCTTGCACAGCCTCCCACTCTCACGCATGCCACTCCGTCGCCCGTGATTTCCCGGAGTTGCGCGTCTATTGCCGAGGTTCCCCTGGGACTAGTGTACCTGGGATTTCATTTTGGAGGCGTTGTCATGCGTTTCGTGGAAGTGGCAGGCGTGAGTACAAGGCTCACCGCCTACTTTAGCACATGTGCCTCATAGTGCACCGCCTCTCACTCGGAGGCGTGCAACCACGGCTCCCGTGACTTGCAGGAGGTGCGCGCCCACCCCCCAATTCCCCTGGGACTATCTAGTGCACGCGGGAATCCATTTTAGCCGCGTGGTGATGTGTTTCGTGGAAGTGGCAGGCGTGAGTACAAGACTCACCGCCTTCTTTAGCACATGTGCCTCACAGTGCACAGCCTCTCACTGGCAGTTGTGCATCTACGGCTCCCGTGATTTGGCAGGAGGTGCGCGCCTACCCCTTAACTCCCCTGGGACTATCTTGTGCACCCGGGAATCCGTTTTGGCCGCGTGGTGATGTGTTTCGTGGAAGTAGCAGGCGTGAGTACAAGGCTCACCCCTTCCTCTTGCACAGCCTCCCACTCTCACGCATGCCACTCCGTCGCCCGTCATTTCCCGGAGTTGCGCGTCTATTGCCGAGGTTCCCCTGGGTCTATTAAACCGGGGATTTCATTTTGGAGGCGTTGTCATGCGTTTCGTGGAAGTGGCAGGCGTGAGTACAAGGCTTCCCGCCTTCTTTAGGACATGTGCTTCACAGTGCAGAGCCTCTCACTGGCAGGCGTGCCACTACGGCTCCCGTGATTTGGCAGGAGGTGCGCGCCTACTCTCCATCTCCCCTGGGACTATCTTGTGCACCCGGGAATCCGTTTTGGCCGCGTGGTGATGTCTTTCGTGGAAGTAGCAGGCGTGAGTAGAAGGCTCACCCCTTCCTCTTGCACAGCCTCCCACTCTCACCCATGTCACTCCGTCGCCCGTGATTTCCCGGAGTTGCGCGTCTATTGCCGAGGTTCCCCTGGGACTAGTGTACCTGGGATTTTATTTTGGAGGCGTTGTCATGCGTTTCGTGGAAGTGGCAGGCGTGAGTACAAGGCTCACCGCCTTCTTTAGCACATGTGCCTCATAGTGCACAGCCTCTCACTCGGAGGCGTGCCACCACGGCTCCCGTGACTTGCAGGAGGTGCGCGCCCACCCCCAATTCCCCTGGGACTATCTAGTGCACGCGGGAATCCATTTTAGCCGCGTGGTGATGTGTTTCGTGGAAGTGGCAGGCGTGAGTACAAGACTCACCGCCTTCTTTAGCACATGTGCCTCACAGTGCACAGCCTCTCACTGGCAGGCGTGCCACTACGGCTCCCGTGATTTGGCAGGAGGTGCGCGCCTACCCCTTAACTCCCCTGGGACTATCTTGTGCACCCGGGAATCCGTTTTGGCCGCGTGGTGATGTGTTTCGTGGAAGTAGCAGGCGTGAGTACAAGGCTCACCCCTTCCTCTTGCACAGCCTCCGACTCTCACGCATGCCACTCCGTCGCCCGTTATTTCCCGGAGTTGCGCGAATTTTGCCGAGGTTCCCCTGGGTCTAGTGAACCTGGGATTTCATTTTGGAGGCGTTCTCATGCGTTTCGTGGAAGTGGCAGGCGTGAGTACAAGGCTCACCGCCTTCTTTAGCACATGTGCCTCATAGTGCACAGCCTCTAACTCGGAGGCGTGCCACCACGGCTCCCGTAACTTGCAGGAGGTGCGCGCCTATCCCCCAACTCCCCTGGGACTATCTAGTGCACGCGGGAATCCATTTTAGCCTCGTGGTGATGTGTTTCGTGGAAGTGGCAGGCGTGAGTACAAGACTCACCGCCTTCTTTAGGACATGTGCCTCACAGTGCACAGCCTCTCACTGGCAGGCGTGCCACTACGGCTCCCGTGATTTGGCAGGAGGTGCGCGCCTACTCTCCATCTCCCCTGGGACTATCTTGTGCACCCGGGAATCCGTTTTGGCCGCGTGGTGATGTCTTTCGTGGAAGTAGCAGGCGTGAGTAGAAGGCTCACCCCTTCCTCTTGCACAGCCTCCCACTCTCACCCATGCCACTCCGTCGCCCGTGATTTCCCGGAGTTGCGCGTCTATTGCCGAGGTTCCCCTGGGACTAGTGTACCTGGGATTTCATTTTGGAGGCGTTGTCATGCGTTTCGTGGAAGTGGCAGGCGTGAGTACAAGGCTCACCGCCTTCTTTAGCACATGTGCCTCATAGTGCACAGCCTCTCACTCGGAGGCGTGCCACCACGGCTCCCGTGACTTGCAGGAGGTGCGCGCCCACCCCCAATTCCCCTGGGACTATCTAGTGCACGCGGGAATCCATTTTAGCCGCGTGGTGATGTGTTTCGTGGAAGTGGCAGGCGTGAGTACAAGACTCACCGCCTTCTTTAGCACATGTGCCTCACAGTGCACAGCCTCTCACTGGCAGGCGTGCCACTACGGCTCCCGTGATTTGGCAGGAGGTGCGCGCCTACTCTCCATCTCCCCTGGGACTATCTTGTGCACCCGGGAATCCGTTTTGGCCGCGCGGTGATGTCTTTCGTGGAAGTAGCAGGCGTGAGTAGAAGGCTCACCCCTTCCTCTTGCACAGCCTCCCACTCTCACGCATGCCACTCCGTCGCCCGTGATTTCCCGGAGTTGCGCGTCTATTGCCGAGGTTCCCCTGGGACTAGTGTACCTGGGATTTCATTTTGGAGGCGTTGTCATGCGTTTCGTGGAAGTGGCAGGCGTGAGTACAAGGCTCACCGCCTACTTTAGCACATGTGCCTCATAGTGCACAGCCTCTCACTCGGAGGCGTGCAACCACGGCTCCCGTGACCTGCAGGAGGTGCGCGCCCACCCCCCAATTCCCCTGGGACTATCTAGTGCACGCGGGAATCCATTTTAGCCGCGTGGTGATGTGTTTCGTGGAAGTGGCAGGCGTGAGTACAAGACTCACCGCCTTCTTTAGCACATGTGCCTCACAGTGCACAGCCTCTCACTGGCAGGCGTGCCACTACGGCTCCCGTGATTTGGCAGGAGGTGCGCGCCTACCCCTTAACTCCCCTGGGACTATCTTGTGCACCCGGGAATCCGTTTTGGCCGCGTGGTGATGTGTTTCGTGGAAGTAGCAGGCGTAAGTACAAGGCTCACCCCTTCCTCTTGCACAGCCTCCCACTCTCACGCATGCCACTCCGTCGCCCGTCATTTCCCGGAGTTGCGCGTCTATTGCCGAGGTTCCCCTGGGTCTAGTAAACCGGGGATTTCATTTTGGAGGCGTTGTCATGCGTTTCGTGGAAGTGGCAGGCGTGAGTACAAGGCTTCCCGCCTTCTTTAGGACATGTGCTTCACAGTGCAGAGCCTCTCACTGGCAGGCGTGCCACTACGGCTCCCGTGATTTGGCAGGAGGTGCGCGCCTACTCTCCATCTCCCCTGGGACTATCTTGTGCACCCGGGAATCCGTTTTGGCCGCGTGGTGATGTCTTTCGTGGAAGTAGCAGGCGTGAGTAGAAGGCTCACCCCTTCCTCTTGCACAGCCTCCCACTCTCACCCATGTCACTCCGTCGCCCGTGATTTCCCGGAGTTGCGCGTCTATTGCCGAGGTTCCCCTGGGACTAGTGTACCTGGGATTTCATTTTGGAGGCGTTGTCATGCGTTTCGTGGAAGTGGCAGGCGTGAGTACAAGGCTCACCGCCTTCTTTAGCACATGTGCCTCATAGTGCACAGCCTCTCACTCGGAGGCGTGCCACCACGGCTCCCGTGACTTGCAGGAGGTGCGCGCCCACCCCCAATTCCCCTGGGACTATCTAGTGCACGCGGGAATCCATTTTAGCCGCGTGGTGATGTGTTTCGTGGAAGTGGCAGGCGTGAGTACAAGACTCACCGCCTTCTTTAGCACATGTGCCTCACAGTGCACAGCCTCTCACTGGCAGGCGTGCCACTACGGCTCCCGTGATTTGGTAGGAGGTGCGCGCCTACTCTCCATCTCCCCTGGGACTATCTTGTGCACCCGGGAATCCGTTTTGGCCGCGTGGTGATGTGTTTCGTGGAAGTAGCAGGCGTGAGTACAAGGCTCACCCCTTCCTCTTGCACAGCCTCCCACTCTCACGCATGCCACTCCGTCGCCCGTTATTTCCCGGAGTTGCGCGAATTTTGCCGAGGTTCCCCTGGGTCTAGTGAACCTGGGATTTCATTTTGGAGGCGTTGTCATGCGTTTCGTGGAAGTGGCAGGCGTGAGTACAAGGCTCACCGCCTTCTTTAGCACATGTGCCTCATAGTGCACAGCCTCTAACTCGGAGGCGTGCCACCACGGCTCCCGTAACTTGCAGGAGGTGCGCGCCTATCCCCCAACTCCCCTGGGACTATCTAGTGCACGCGGGAATCCATTTTAGCCGCGTGGTGATGTGTTTCGTGGAAGTGGCAGGCGTGAGTACAAGACTCACCGCCTTCTTTAGGACATGTGCCTCACAGTGCACAGCCTCTCACTGGCAGGCGTGCCACTACGGCTCCCGTGATTTGGCAGGAGGTGCGCGCCTACTCTCCATCTCCCCTGGGACTATCTTGTGCACCCGGGAATCCGTTTTGGCCGCGTGGTGATGTCTTTCGTGGAAGTAGCAGGCGTGAGTAGAAGGCTCACACCTTCCTCTTGCACAGCCTCCCACTCTCACCCATGCCACTCCGTCGCCCGTGATTTCCCGGAGTTGCGCGTCTATTGCCGAGGTTCCCCTGGGACTAGTGTACCTGGGATTTCATTTTGGAGGCGTTGTCATGCGTTTCGTGGAAGTGGCAGGCGTGAGTACAAGGCTCACCGCCTTCTTTAGCACATGTGCCTCATAGTGCACAGCCTCTCACTCGGAGGCGTGCCACCACGGCTCCCGTGACTTGCAGGAGGTGCGCGCCCACCCCCAATTCCCCTGGGACTATCTAGTGCACGCGGGAATCCATTTTAGCCGCGTGGTGATGTGTTTCGTGGAAGTGGCAGGCGTGAGTACAAGACTCACCGCCTTCTTTAGCACATGTGCCTCACAGTGCACAGCCTCTCACTGGCAGGCGTGCCACTACGGCTCCCGTGATTTGGCAGGAGGTGCGCGCCTACTCTCCATCTCCCCTGGGACTATCTTGTGCACCCGGGAATCCGTTTTGGCCGCGCGGTGATGTCTTTCGTGGAAGTAGCAGGCGTGAGTAGAAGGCTCACCCCTTCCTCTTGCACAGCCTCCCACTCTCACGCATGCCACTCCGTCGCCCGTGATTTCCCGGAGTTGCGCGTCTATTGCCGAGGTTCCCCTGGGACTAGTGTACCTGGGATTTCATTTTGGAGGCGTTGTCATGCGTTTCGTGGAAGTGGCAGGCGTGAGTACAAGGCTCACCGCCTACTTTAGCACATGTGCCTCATAGTGCACAGCCTCTCACTCGGAGGCGTGCAACCACGGCTCCCGTGACCTGCAGGAGGTGCGCGCCCACCCCCCAATTCCCCTGGGACTATCTAGTGCACGCGGGAATCCATTTTAGCCGCGTGGTGATGTGTTTCGTGGAAGTGGCAGGCGTGAGTACAAGACTCACCGCCTTCTTTAGCACATGTGCCTCACAGTGCACAGCCTCTCACTGGCAGGCGTGCCACTACGGCTCCCGTGATTTGGCAGGAGGTGCGCGCCTACCCCTTAACTCCCCTGGGACTATCTTGTGCACCCGGGAATCCGTTTTGGCCGCGTGGTGATGTGTTTCGTGGAAGTAGCAGGCGTGAGTACAAGGCTCACCCCTTCCTCTTGCACAGCCTCCCACTCTCACGCATGCCACTCCGTCGCCCGTCATTTCCCGGAGTTGCGCGTCTATTGCCGAGGTTCCCCTGGGTCTAGTAAACCGGGGATTTCATTTTGGAGGCGTTGTCATGCGTTTCGTGGAAGTGGCAGGCGTGAGTACAAGGCTTCCCGCCTTCTTTAGGACATGTGCTTCACAGTGCAGAGCCTCTCACTGGCAGGCGTGCCACTACGGCTCCCGTGATTTGGCAGGAGGTGCGCGCCTACTCTCCATCTCCCCTGGGACTATCTTGTGCACCCGGGAATCCGTTTTGGCCGCGTGGTGATGTCTTTCGTGGAAGTAGCAGGCGTGAGTAGAAGGCTCACCCCTTCCTCTTGCACAGCCTCCCACTCTCACCCATGTCACTCCGTCGCCCGTGATTTCCCGGAGTTGCGCGTCTATTGCCGAGGTTCCCCTGGGACTAGTGTACCTGGGATTTTATTTTGGAGGCGTTGTCATGCGTTTCGTGGAAGTGGCAGGCGTGAGTACAAGGCTCACCGCCTTCTTTAGCACATGTGCCTCATAGTGCACAGCCTCTCACTCGGAGGCGTGCCACCACGGCTCCCGTGACTTGCAGGAGGTGCGCGCCCACCCCCAATTCCCCTGGGACTATCTAGTGCACGCGGGAATCCATTTTAGCCGCGTGGTGATGTGTTTCGTGGAAGTGGCAGGCGTGAGTACAAGACTCACCGCCTTCTTTAGCACATGTGCCTCACAGTGCACAGCCTCTCACTGGCAGGCGTGCCACTACGGCTCCCGTGATTTGGCAGGAGGTGCGCGCCTACCCCTTAACTCCCCTGGGACTATCTTGTGCACCCGGGAATCCGTTTTGGCCGCGTGGTGATGTGTTTCGTGGAAGTAGCAGGCGTGAGTACAAGGCTCACCCCTTCCTCTTGCACAGCCTCCGACTCTCACGCATGCCACTCCGTCGCCCGTTATTTCCCGGAGTTGCGCGAATTTTGCCGAGGTTCCCCTGGGTCTAGTGAACCTGGGATTTCATTTTGGAGGCGTTCTCATGCGTTTCGTGGAAGTGGCAGGCGTGAGTACAAGGCTCACCGCCTTCTTTAGCACATGTGCCTCATAGTGCACAGCCTCTAACTCGGAGGCGTGCCACCACGGCTCCCGTAACTTGCAGGAGGTGCGCGCCTATCCCCCAACTCCCCTGGGACTATCTAGTGCACGCGGGAATCCATTTTAGCCTCGTGGTGATGTGTTTCGTGGAAGTGGCAGGCGTGAGTACAAGACTCACCGCCTTCTTTAGGACATGTGCCTCACAGTGCACAGCCTCTCACTGGCAGGCGTGCCACTACGGCTCCCGTGATTTGGCAGGAGGTGCGCGCCTACTCTCCATCTCCCCTGGGACTATCTTGTGCACCCGGGAATCCGTTTTGGCCGCGTGGTGATGTCTTTCGTGGAAGTAGCAGGCGTGAGTAGAAGGCTCACCCCTTCCTCTTGCACAGCCTCCCACTCTCACCCATGCCACTCCGTCGCCCGTGATTTCCCGGAGTTGCGCGTCTATTGCCGAGGTTCCCCTGGGACTAGTGTACCTGGGATTTCATTTTGGAGGCGTTGTCATGCGTTTCGTGGAAGTGGCAGGCGTGAGTACAAGGCTCACCGCCTTCTTTAGCACATGTGCCTCATAGTGCACAGCCTCTCACTCGGAGGCGTGCCACCACGGCTCCCGTGACTTGCAGGAGGTGCGCGCCCACCCCCAATTCCCCTGGGACTATCTAGTGCACGCGGGAATCCATTTTAGCCGCGTGGTGATGTGTTTCGTGGAAGTGGCAGGCGTGAGTACAAGACTCACCGCCTTCTTTAGCACATGTGCCTCACAGTGCACAGCCTCTCACTGGCAGGCGTGCCACTACGGCTCCCGTGATTTGGCAGGAGGTGCGCGCCTACTCTCCATCTCCCCTGGGACTATCTTGTGCACCCGGGAATCCGTTTTGGCCGCGCGGTGATGTCTTTCGTGGAAGTAGCAGGCGTGAGTAGAAGGCTCACCCCTTCCTCTTGCACAGCCTCCCACTCTCACGCATGCCACTCCGTCGCCCGTGATTTCCCGGAGTTGCGCGTCTATTGCCGAGGTTCCCCTGGGACTAGTGTACCTGGGATTTCATTTTGGAGGCGTTGTCATGCGTTTCGTGGAAGTGGCAGGCGTGAGTACAAGGCTCACCGCCTACTTTAGCACATGTGCCTCATAGTGCACAGCCTCTCACTCGGAGGCGTGCAACCACGGCTCCCGTGACCTGCAGGAGGTGCGCGCCCACCCCCCAATTCCCCTGGGACTATCTAGTGCACGCGGGAATCCATTTTAGCCGCGTGGTGATGTGTTTCGTGGAAGTGGCAGGCGTGAGTACAAGACTCACCGCCTTCTTTAGCACATGTGCCTCACAGTGCACAGCCTCTCACTGGCAGGCGTGCCACTACGGCTCCCGTGATTTGGCAGGAGGTGCGCGCCTACCCCTTAACTCCCCTGGGACTATCTTGTGCACCCGGGAATCCGTTTTGGCCGCGTGGTGATGTGTTTCGTGGAAGTAGCAGGCGTAAGTACAAGGCTCACCCCTTCCTCTTGCACAGCCTCCCACTCTCACGCATGCCACTCCGTCGCCCGTCATTTCCCGGAGTTGCGCGTCTATTGCCGAGGTTCCCCTGGGTCTAGTAAACCGGGGATTTCATTTTGGAGGCGTTGTCATGCGTTTCGTGGAAGTGGCAGGCGTGAGTACAAGGCTTCCCGCCTTCTTTAGGACATGTGCTTCACAGTGCAGAGCCTCTCACTGGCAGGCGTGCCACTACGGCTCCCGTGATTTGGCAGGAGGTGCGCGCCTACTCTCCATCTCCCCTGGGACTATCTTGTGCACCCGGGAATCCGTTTTGGCCGCGTGGTGATGTCTTTCGTGGAAGTAGCAGGCGTGAGTAGAAGGCTCACCCCTTCCTCTTGCACAGCCTCCCACTCTCACCCATGTCACTCCGTCGCCCGTGATTTCCCGGAGTTGCGCGTCTATTGCCGAGGTTCCCCTGGGACTAGTGTACCTGGGATTTCATTTTGGAGGCGTTGTCATGCGTTTCGTGGAAGTGGCAGGCGTGAGTACAAGGCTCACCGCCTTCTTTAGCACATGTGCCTCATAGTGCACAGCCTCTCACTCGGAGGCGTGCCACCACGGCTCCCGTGACTTGCAGGAGGTGCGCGCCCACCCCCAATTCCCCTGGGACTATCTAGTGCACGCGGGAATCCATTTTAGCCGCGTGGTGATGTGTTTCGTGGAAGTGGCAGGCGTGAGTACAAGACTCACCGCCTTCTTTAGCACATGTGCCTCACAGTGCACAGCCTCTCACTGGCAGGCGTGCCACTACGGCTCCCGTGATTTGGTAGGAGGTGCGCGCCTACTCTCCATCTCCCCTGGGACTATCTTGTGCACCCGGGAATCCGTTTTGGCCGCGTGGTGATGTGTTTCGTGGAAGTAGCAGGCGTGAGTACAAGGCTCACCCCTTCCTCTTGCACAGCCTCCCACTCTCACGCATGCCACTCCGTCGCCCGTTATTTCCCGGAGTTGCGCGAATTTTGCCGAGGTTCCCCTGGGTCTAGTGAACCTGGGATTTCATTTTGGAGGCGTTGTCATGCGTTTCGTGGAAGTGGCAGGCGTGAGTACAAGGCTCACCGCCTTCTTTAGCACATGTGCCTCATAGTGCACAGCCTCTAACTCGGAGGCGTGCCACCACGGCTCCCGTAACTTGCAGGAGGTGCGCGCCTATCCCCCAACTCCCCTGGGACTATCTAGTGCACGCGGGAATCCATTTTAGCCGCGTGGTGATGTGTTTCGTGGAAGTGGCAGGCGTGAGTACAAGACTCACCGCCTTCTTTAGGACATGTGCCTCACAGTGCACAGCCTCTCACTGGCAGGCGTGCCACTACGGCTCCCGTGATTTGGCAGGAGGTGCGCGCCTACTCTCCATCTCCCCTGGGACTATCTTGTGCACCCGGGAATCCGTTTTGGCCGCGTGGTGATGTCTTTCGTGGAAGTAGCAGGCGTGAGTAGAAGGCTCACACCTTCCTCTTGCACAGCCTCCCACTCTCACCCATGCCACTCCGTCGCCCGTGATTTCCCGGAGTTGCGCGTCTATTGCCGAGGTTCCCCTGGGACTAGTGTACCTGGGATTTCATTTTGGAGGCGTTGTCATGCGTTTCGTGGAAGTGGCAGGCGTGAGTACAAGGCTCACCGCCTTCTTTAGCACATGTGCCTCATAGTGCACAGCCTCTCACTCGGAGGCGTGCCACCACGGCTCCCGTGACTTGCAGGAGGTGCGCGCCCACCCCCAATTCCCCTGGGACTATCTAGTGCACGCGGGAATCCATTTTAGCCGCGTGGTGATGTGTTTCGTGGAAGTGGCAGGCGTGAGTACAAGACTCACCGCCTTCTTTAGCACATGTGCCTCACAGTGCACAGCCTCTCACTGGCAGGCGTGCCACTACGGCTCCCGTGATTTGGCAGGAGGTGCGCGCCTACTCTCCATCTCCCCTGGGACTATCTTGTGCACCCGGGAATCCGTTTTGGCCGCGCGGTGATGTCTTTCGTGGAAGTAGCAGGCGTGAGTAGAAGGCTCACCCCTTCCTCTTGCACAGCCTCCCACTCTCACGCATGCCACTCCGTCGCCCGTGATTTCCCGGAGTTGCGCGTCTATTGCCGAGGTTCCCCTGGGACTAGTGTACCTGGGATTTCATTTTGGAGGCGTTGTCATGCGTTTCGTGGAAGTGGCAGGCGTGAGTACAAGGCTCACCGCCTACTTTAGCACATGTGCCTCATAGTGCACAGCCTCTCACTCGGAGGCGTGCAACCACGGCTCCCGTGACCTGCAGGAGGTGCGCGCCCACCCCCCAATTCCCCTGGGACTATCTAGTGCACGCGGGAATCCATTTTAGCCGCGTGGTGATGTGTTTCGTGGAAGTGGCAGGCGTGAGTACAAGACTCACCGCCTTCTTTAGCACATGTGCCTCACAGTGCACAGCCTCTCACTGGCAGGCGTGCCACTACGGCTCCCGTGATTTGGCAGGAGGTGCGCGCCTACCCCTTAACTCCCCTGGGACTATCTTGTGCACCCGGGAATCCGTTTTGGCCGCGTGGTGATGTGTTTCGTGGAAGTAGCAGGCGTGAGTACAAGGCTCACCCCTTCCTCTTGCACAGCCTCCCACTCTCACGCATGCCACTCCGTCGCCCGTCATTTCCCGGAGTTGCGCGTCTATTGCCGAGGTTCCCCTGGGTCTAGTAAACCGGGGATTTCATTTTGGAGGCGTTGTCATGCGTTTCGTGGAAGTGGCAGGCGTGAGTACAAGGCTTCCCGCCTTCTTTAGGACATGTGCTTCACAGTGCAGAGCCTCTCACTGGCAGGCGTGCCACTACGGCTCCCGTGATTTGGCAGGAGGTGCGCGCCTACTCTCCATCTCCCCTGGGACTATCTTGTGCACCCGGGAATCCGTTTTGGCCGCGTGGTGATGTCTTTCGTGGAAGTAGCAGGCGTGAGTACAAGGCTCACCCCTTCCTCTTGCACAGCCTCCCACTCTCACCCATGTCACTCCGTCGCCCGTGATTTCCCGGAGTTGCGCGTCTATTGCCGAGGTTCCCCTGGGACTAGTGTACCTGGGATTTTATTTTGGAGGCGTTGTCATGCGTTTCGTGGAAGTGGCAGGCGTGAGTACAAGGCTCACCGCCTTCTTTAGCACATGTGCCTCATAGTGCACAGCCTCTCACTCGGAGGCGTGCCACCACGGCTCCCGTGACTTGCAGGAGGTGCGCGCCCACCCCCAATTCCCCTGGGACTATCTAGTGCACGCGGGAATCCATTTTAGCCGCGTGGTGATGTGTTTCGTGGAAGTGGCAGGCGTGAGTACAAGACTCACCGCCTTCTTTAGCACATGTGCCTCACAGTGCACAGCCTCTCACTGGCAGGCGTGCCACTACGGCTCCCGTGATTTGGCAGGAGGTGCGCGCCTACCCCTTAACTCCCCTGGGACTATCTTGTGCACCCGGGAATCCGTTTTGGCCGCGTGGTGATGTGTTTCGTGGAAGTAGCAGGCGTGAGTACAAGGCTCACCCCTTCCTCTTGCACAGCCTCCGACTCTCACGCATGCCACTCCGTCGCCCGTTATTTCCCGGAGTTGCGCGAATTTTGCCGAGGTTCCCCTGGGTCTAGTGAACCTGGGATTTCATTTTGGAGGCGTTCTCATGCGTTTCGTGGAAGTGGCAGGCGTGAGTACAAGGCTCACCGCCTTCTTTAGCACATGTGCCTCATAGTGCACAGCCTCTAACTCGGAGGCGTGCCACCACGGCTCCCGTAACTTGCAGGAGGTGCGCGCCTATCCCCCAACTCCCCTGGGACTATCTAGTGCACGCGGGAATCCATTTTAGCCTCGTGGTGATGTGTTTCGTGGAAGTGGCAGGCGTGAGTACAAGACTCACCGCCTTCTTTAGGACATGTGCCTCACAGTGCACAGCCTCTCACTGGCAGGCGTGCCACTACGGCTCCCGTGATTTGGCAGGAGGTGCGCGCCTACTCTCCATCTCCCCTGGGACTATCTTGTGCACCCGGGAATCCGTTTTGGCCGCGTGGTGATGTCTTTCGTGGAAGTAGCAGGCGTGAGTAGAAGGCTCACCCCTTCCTCTTGCACAGCCTCCCACTCTCACCCATGCCACTCCGTCGCCCGTGATTTCCCGGAGTTGCGCGTCTATTGCCGAGGCTCCCCTGGGACTAGTGTACCTGGGATTTCATTTTGGAGGCGTTGTCATGCGTTTCGTGGAAGTGGCAGGCGTGAGTACAAGGCTCACCGCCTTCTTTAGCACATGTGCCTCATAGTGCACAGCCTCTCACTCGGAGGCGTGCCACCACGGCTCCCGTGACTTGCAGGAGGTGCGCGCCCACCCCCAATTCCCCTGGGACTATCTAGTGCACGCGGGAATCCATTTTAGCCGCGTGGTGATGTGTTTCGTGGAAGTGGCAGGCGTGAGTACAAGACTCACCGCCTTCTTTAGCACATGTGCCTCACAGTGCACAGCCTCTCACTGGCAGGCGTGCCACTACGGCTCCCGTGATTTGGCAGGAGGTGCGCGCCTACTCTCCATCTCCCCTGGGACTATCTTGTGCACCCGGGAATCCGTTTTGGCCGCGCGGTGATGTCTTTCGTGGAAGTAGCAGGCGTGAGTAGAAGGCTCACCCCTTCCTCTTGCACAGCCTCCCACTCTCACGCATGCCACTCCGTCGCCCGTGATTTCCCGGAGTTGCGCGTCTATTGCCGAGGTTCCCCTGGGACTAGTGTACCTGGGATTTCATTTTGGAGGCGTTGTCATGCGTTTCGTGGAAGTGGCAGGCGTGAGTACAAGGCTCACCGCCTACTTTAGCACATGTGCCTCATAGTGCACAGCCTCTCACTCGGAGGCGTGCAACCACGGCTCCCGTGACCTGCAGGAGGTGCGCGCCCACCCCCCAATTCCCCTGGGACTATCTAGTGCACGCGGGAATCCATTTTAGCCGCGTGGTGATGTGTTTCGTGGAAGTGGCAGGCGTGAGTACAAGACTCACCGCCTTCTTTAGCACATGTGCCTCACAGTGCACAGCCTCTCACTGGCAGGCGTGCCACTACGGCTCCCGTGATTTGGCAGGAGGTGCGCGCCTACCCCTTAACTCCCCTGGGACTATCTTGTGCACCCGGGAATCCGTTTTGGCCGCGTGGTGATGTGTTTCGTGGAAGTAGCAGGCGTGAGTACAAGGCTCACCCCTTCCTCTTGCACAGCCTCCCACTCTCACGCATGCCACTCCGTCGCCCGTCATTTCCCGGAGTTGCGCGTCTATTGCCGAGGTTCCCCTGGGTCTAGTAAACCGGGGATTTCATTTTGGAGGCGTTGTCATGCGTTTCGTGGAAGTGGCAGGCGTGAGTACAAGGCTTCCCGCCTTCTTTAGGACATGTGCTTCACAGTGCAGAGCCTCTCACTGGCAGGCGTGCCACTACGGCTCCCGTGATTTGGCAGGAGGTGCGCGCCTACTCTCCATCTCCCCTGGGACTATCTTGTGCACCCGGGAATCCGTTTTGGCCGCGTGGTGATGTCTTTCGTGGAAGTAGCAGGCGTGAGTACAAGGCTCACCCCTTCCTCTTGCACAGCCTCCCACTCTCACCCATGTCACTCCGTCGCCCGTGATTTCCCGGAGTTGCGCGTCTATTGCCGAGGTTCCCCTGGGACTAGTGTACCTGGGATTTCATTTTGGAGGCGTTGTCATGCGTTTCGTGGAAGTGGCAGGCGTGAGTACAAGGCTCACCGCCTTCTTTAGCACATGTGCCTCATAGTGCACAGCCTCTCACTCGGAGGCGTGCCACCACGGCTCCCGTGACTTGCAGGAGGTGCGCGCCCACCCCCAATTCCCCTGGGACTATCTAGTGCACGCGGGAATCCATTTTAGCCGCGTGGTGATGTGTTTCGTGGAAGTGGCAGGCGTGAGTACAAGACTCACCGCCTTCTTTAGCACATGTGCCTCACAGTGCACAGCCTCTCACTGGCAGGCGTGCCACTACGGCTCCCGTGATTTGGTAGGAGGTGCGCGCCTACTCTCCATCTCCCCTGGGACTATCTTGTGCACCCGGGAATCCGTTTTGGCCGCGTGGTGATGTGTTTCGTGGAAGTAGCAGGCGTGAGTACAAGGCTCACCCCTTCCTCTTGCACAGCCTCCCACTCTCACGCATGCCACTCCGTCGCCCGTTATTTCCCGGAGTTGCGCGAATTTTGCCGAGGTTCCCCTGGGTCTAGTGAACCTGGGATTTCATTTTGGAGGCGTTGTCATGCGTTTCGTGGAAGTGGCAGGCGTGAGTACAAGGCTCACCGCCTTCTTTAGCACATGTGCCTCATAGTGCACAGCCTCTAACTCGGAGGCGTGCCACCACGGCTCCCGTAACTTGCAGGAGGTGCGCGCCTATCCCCCAACTCCCCTGGGACTATCTAGTGCACGCGGGAATCCATTTTAGCCGCGTGGTGATGTGTTTCGTGGAAGTGGCAGGCGTGAGTACAAGACTCACCGCCTTCTTTAGGACATGTGCCTCACAGTGCACAGCCTCTCACTGGCAGGCGTGCCACTACGGCTCCCGTGATTTGGCAGGAGGTGCGCGCCTACTCTCCATCTCCCCTGGGACTATCTTGTGCACCCGGGAATCCGTTTTGGCCGCGTGGTGATGTCTTTCGTGGAAGTAGCAGGCGTGAGTAGAAGGCTCACACCTTCCTCTTGCACAGCCTCCCACTCTCACCCATGCCACTCCGTCGCCCGTGATTTCCCGGAGTTGCGCGTCTATTGCCGAGGTTCCCCTGGGACTAGTGTACCTGGGATTTCATTTTGGAGGCGTTGTCATGCGTTTCGTGGAAGTGGCAGGCGTGAGTACAAGGCTCACCGCCTTCTTTAGCACATGTGCCTCATAGTGCACAGCCTCTCACTCGGAGGCGTGCCACCACGGCTCCCGTGACTTGCAGGAGGTGCGCGCCCACCCCCAATTCCCCTGGGACTATCTAGTGCACGCGGGAATCCATTTTAGCCGCGTGGTGATGTGTTTCGTGGAAGTGGCAGGCGTGAGTACAAGACTCACCGCCTTCTTTAGCACATGTGCCTCACAGTGCACAGCCTCTCACTGGCAGGCGTGCCACTACGGCTCCCGTGATTTGGCAGGAGGTGCGCGCCTACTCTCCATCTCCCCTGGGACTATCTTGTGCACCCGGGAATCCGTTTTGGCCGCGCGGTGATGTCTTTCGTGGAAGTAGCAGGCGTGAGTAGAAGGCTCACCCCTTCCTCTTGCACAGCCTCCCACTCTCACGCATGCCACTCCGTCGCCCGTGATTTCCCGGAGTTGCGCGTCTATTGCCGAGGTTCCCCTGGGACTAGTGTACCTGGGATTTCATTTTGGAGGCGTTGTCATGCGTTTCGTGGAAGTGGCAGGCGTGAGTACAAGGCTCACCGCCTACTTTAGCACATGTGCCTCATAGTGCACAGCCTCTCACTCGGAGGCGTGCAACCACGGCTCCCGTGACCTGCAGGAGGTGCGCGCCCACCCCCCAATTCCCCTGGGACTATCTAGTGCACGCGGGAATCCATTTTAGCCGCGTGGTGATGTGTTTCGTGGAAGTGGCAGGCGTGAGTACAAGACTCACCGCCTTCTTTAGCACATGTGCCTCACAGTGCACAGCCTCTCACTGGCAGGCGTGCCACTACGGCTCCCGTGATTTGGCAGGAGGTGCGCGCCTACCCCTTAACTCCCCTGGGACTATCTTGTGCACCCGGGAATCCGTTTTGGCCGCGTGGTGATGTGTTTCGTGGAAGTAGCAGGCGTGAGTACAAGGCTCACCCCTTCCTCTTGCACAGCCTCCCACTCTCACGCATGCCACTCCGTCGCCCGTCATTTCCCGGAGTTGCGCGTCTATTGCCGAGGTTCCCCTGGGTCTAGTAAACCGGGGATTTCATTTTGGAGGCGTTGTCATGCGTTTCGTGGAAGTGGCAGGCGTGAGTACAAGGCTTCCCGCCTTCTTTAGGACATGTGCTTCACAGTGCAGAGCCTCTCACTGGCAGGCGTGCCACTACGGCTCCCGTGATTTGGCAGGAGGTGCGCGCCTACTCTCCATCTCCCCTGGGACTATCTTGTGCACCCGGGAATCCGTTTTGGCCGCGTGGTGATGTCTTTCGTGGAAGTAGCAGGCGTGAGTACAAGGCTCACCCCTTCCTCTTGCACAGCCTCCCACTCTCACCCATGTCACTCCGTCGCCCGTGATTTCCCGGAGTTGCGCGTCTATTGCCGAGGTTCCCCTGGGACTAGTGTACCTGGGATTTCATTTTGGAGGCGTTGTCATGCGTTTCGTGGAAGTGGCAGGCGTGAGTACAAGGCTCACCGCCTTCTTTAGCACATGTGCCTCATAGTGCACAGCCTCTCACTCGGAGGCGTGCCACCACGGCTCCCGTGACTTGCAGGAGGTGCGCGCCCACCCCCAATTCCCCTGGGACTATCTAGTGCACGCGGGAATCCATTTTAGCCGCGTGGTGATGTGTTTCGTGGAAGTGGCAGGCGTGAGTACAAGACTCACCGCCTTCTTTAGCACATGTGCCTCACAGTGCACAGCCTCTCACTGGCAGGCGTGCCACTACGGCTCCCGTGATTTGGTAGGAGGTGCGCGCCTACTCTCCATCTCCCCTGGGACTATCTTGTGCACCCGGGAATCCGTTTTGGCCGCGTGGTGATGTGTTTCGTGGAAGTAGCAGGCGTGAGTACAAGGCTCACCCCTTCCTCTTGCACAGCCTCCCACTCTCACGCATGCCACTCCGTCGCCCGTTATTTCCCGGAGTTGCGCGAATTTTGCCGAGGTTCCCCTGGGTCTAGTGAACCTGGGATTTCATTTTGGAGGCGTTGTCATGCGTTTCGTGGAAGTGGCAGGCGTGAGTACAAGGCTCACCGCCTTCTTTAGCACATGTGCCTCATAGTGCACAGCCTCTAACTCGGAGGCGTGCCACCACGGCTCCCGTAACTTGCAGGAGGTGCGCGCCTATCCCCCAACTCCCCTGGGACTATCTAGTGCACGCGGGAATCCATTTTAGCCGCGTGGTGATGTGTTTCGTGGAAGTGGCAGGCGTGAGTACAAGACTCACCGCCTTCTTTAGGACATGTGCCTCACAGTGCACAGCCTCTCACTGGCAGGCGTGCCACTACGGCTCCCGTGATTTGGCAGGAGGTGCGCGCCTACTCTCCATCTCCCCTGGGACTATCTTGTGCACCCGGGAATCCGTTTTGGCCGCGTGGTGATGTCTTTCGTGGAAGTAGCAGGCGTGAGTAGAAGGCTCACACCTTCCTCTTGCACAGCCTCCCACTCTCACCCATGCCACTCCGTCGCCCGTGATTTCCCGGAGTTGCGCGTCTATTGCCGAGGTTCCCCTGGGACTAGTGTACCTGGGATTTCATTTTGGAGGCGTTGTCATGCGTTTCGTGGAAGTGGCAGGCGTGAGTACAAGGCTCACCGCCTTCTTTAGCACATGTGCCTCATAGTGCACAGCCTCTCACTCGGAGGCGTGCCACCACGGCTCCCGTGACTTGCAGGAGGTGCGCGCCCACCCCCAATTCCCCTGGGACTATCTAGTGCACGCGGGAATCCATTTTAGCCGCGTGGTGATGTGTTTCGTGGAAGTGGCAGGCGTGAGTACAAGACTCACCGCCTTCTTTAGCACATGTGCCTCACAGTGCACAGCCTCTCACTGGCAGGCGTGCCACTACGGCTCCCGTGATTTGGCAGGAGGTGCGCGCCTACTCTCCATCTCCCCTGGGACTATCTTGTGCACCCGGGAATCCGTTTTGGCCGCGCGGTGATGTCTTTCGTGGAAGTAGCAGGCGTGAGTAGAAGGCTCACCCCTTCCTCTTGCACAGCCTCCCACTCTCACGCATGCCACTCCGTCGCCCGTGATTTCCCGGAGTTGCGCGTCTATTGCCGAGGTTCCCCTGGGACTAGTGTACCTGGGATTTCATTTTGGAGGCGTTGTCATGCGTTTCGTGGAAGTGGCAGGCGTGAGTACAAGGCTCACCGCCTACTTTAGCACATGTGCCTCATAGTGCACAGCCTCTCACTCGGAGGCGTGCAACCACGGCTCCCGTGACCTGCAGGAGGTGCGCGCCCACCCCCCAATTCCCCTGGGACTATCTAGTGCACGCGGGAATCCATTTTAGCCGCGTGGTGATGTGTTTCGTGGAAGTGGCAGGCGTGAGTACAAGACTCACCGCCTTCTTTAGCACATGTGCCTCACAGTGCACAGCCTCTCACTGGCAGGCGTGCCACTACGGCTCCCGTGATTTGGCAGGAGGTGCGCGCCTACCCCTTAACTCCCCTGGGACTATCTTGTGCACCCGGGAATCCGTTTTGGCCGCGTGGTGATGTGTTTCGTGGAAGTAGCAGGCGTGAGTACAAGGCTCACCCCTTCCTCTTGCACAGCCTCCCACTCTCACGCATGCCACTCCGTCGCCCGTCATTTCCCGGAGTTGCGCGTCTATTGCCGAGGTTCCCCTGGGTCTAGTAAACCGGGGATTTCATTTTGGAGGCGTTGTCATGCGTTTCGTGGAAGTGGCAGGCGTGAGTACAAGGCTTCCCGCCTTCTTTAGGACATGTGCTTCACAGTGCAGAGCCTCTCACTGGCAGGCGTGCCACTACGGCTCCCGTGATTTGGCAGGAGGTGCGCGCCTACTCTCCATCTCCCCTGGGACTATCTTGTGCACCCGGGAATCCGTTTTGGCCGCGTGGTGATGTCTTTCGTGGAAGTAGCAGGCGTGAGTACAAGGCTCACCCCTTCCTCTTGCACAGCCTCCCACTCTCACCCATGTCACTCCGTCGCCCGTGATTTCCCGGAGTTGCGCGTCTATTGCCGAGGTTCCCCTGGGACTAGTGTACCTGGGATTTCATTTTGGAGGCGTTGTCATGCGTTTCGTGGAAGTGGCAGGCGTGAGTACAAGGCTCACCGCCTTCTTTAGCACATGTGCCTCATAGTGCACAGCCTCTCACTCGGAGGCGTGCCACCACGGCTCCCGTGACTTGCAGGAGGTGCGCGCCCACCCCCAATTCCCCTGGGACTATCTAGTGCACGCGGGAATCCATTTTAGCCGCGTGGTGATGTGTTTCGTGGAAGTGGCAGGCGTGAGTACAAGACTCACCGCCTTCTTTAGCACATGTGCCTCACAGTGCACAGCCTCTCACTGGCAGGCGTGCCACTACGGCTCCCGTGATTTGGTAGGAGGTGCGCGCCTACTCTCCATCTCCCCTGGGACTATCTTGTGCACCCGGGAATCCGTTTTGGCCGCGTGGTGATGTGTTTCGTGGAAGTAGCAGGCGTGAGTACAAGGCTCACCCCTTCCTCTTGCACAGCCTCCCACTCTCACGCATGCCACTCCGTCGCCCGTTATTTCCCGGAGTTGCGCGAATTTTGCCGAGGTTCCCCTGGGTCTAGTGAACCTGGGATTTCATTTTGGAGGCGTTCTCATGCGTTTCGTGGAAGTGGCAGGCGTGAGTACAAGGCTCACCGCCTTCTTTAGCACATGTGCCTCATAGTGCACAGCCTCTAACTCGGAGGCGTGCCACCACGGCTCCCGTAACTTGCAGGAGGTGCGCGCCTATCCCCCAACTCCCCTGGGACTATCTAGTGCACGCGGGAATCCATTTTAGCCGCGTGGTGATGTGTTTCGTGGAAGTGGCAGGCGTGAGTACAAGACTCACCGCCTTCTTTAGGACATGTGCCTCACAGTGCACAGCCTCTCACTGGCAGGCGTGCCACTACGGCTCCCGTGATTTGGCAGGAGGTGCGCGCCTACTCTCCATCTCCCCTGGGACTATCTTGTGCACCCGGGAATCCGTTTTGGCCGCGTGGTGATGTCTTTCGTGGAAGTAGCAGGCGTGAGTAGAAGGCTCACACCTTCCTCTTGCACAGCCTCCCACTCTCACCCATGCCACTCCGTCGCCCGTGATTTCACGGAGTTGCGCGTCTATTGCCGAGGTTCCCCTGGGACTAGTGTACCTGGGATTTCATTTTGGAGGCGTTGTCATGCGTTTCGTGGAAGTGGCAGGCGTGAGTACAAGGCTCACCGCCTTCTTTAGCACATGTGCCTCATAGTGCACAGCCTCTCACTCGGAGGCGTGCCACCACGGCTCCCGTGACTTGCAGGAGGTGCGCGCCCACCCCCAATTCCCCTGGGACTATCTAGTGCACGCGGGAATCCATTTTAGCCGCGTGGTGATGTGTTTCGTGGAAGTGGCAGGCGTGAGTACAAGACTCACCGCCTTCTTTAGCACATGTGCCTCACAGTGCACAGCCTCTCACTGGCAGGCGTGCCACTACGGCTCCCGTGATTTGGCAGGAGGTGCGCGCCTACTCTCCATCTCCCCTGGGACTATCTTGTGCACCCGGGAATCCGTTTTGGCCGCGCGGTGATGTCTTTCGTGGAAGTAGCAGGCGTGAGTAGAAGGCTCACCCCTTCCTCTTGCACAGCCTCCCACTCTCACGCATGCCACTCCGTCGCCCGTGATTTCCCGGAGTTGCGCGTCTATTGCCGAGGTTCCCCTGGGACTAGTGTACCTGGGATTTCATTTTGGAGGCGTTGTCATGCGTTTCGTGGAAGTGGCAGGCGTGAGTACAAGGCTCACCGCCTACTTTAGCACATGTGCCTCATAGTGCACAGCCTCTCACTCGGAGGCGTGCAACCACGGCTCCCGTGACCTGCAGGAGGTGCGCGCCCACCCCCCAATTCCCCTGGGACTATCTAGTGCACGCGGGAATCCATTTTAGCCGCGTGGTGATGTGTTTCGTGGAAGTGGCAGGCGTGAGTACAAGACTCACCGCCTTCTTTAGCACATGTGCCTCACAGTGCACAGCCTCTCACTGGCAGGCGTGCCACTACGGCTCCCGTGATTTGGCAGGAGGTGCGCGCCTACCCCTTAACTCCCCTGGGACTATCTTGTGCACCCGGGAATCCGTTTTGGCCGCGTGGTGATGTGTTTCGTGGAAGTAGCAGGCGTGAGTACAAGGCTCACCCCTTCCTCTTGCACAGCCTCCCACTCTCACGCATGCCACTCCGTCGCCCGTCATTTCCCGGAGTTGCGCGTCTATTGCCGAGGTTCCCCTGGGTCTAGTAAACCGGGGATTTCATTTTGGAGGCGTTGTCATGCGTTTCGTGGAAGTGGCAGGCGTGAGTACAAGGCTTCCCGCCTTCTTTAGGACATGTGCTTCACAGTGCAGAGCCTCTCACTGGCAGGCGTGCCACTACGGCTCCCGTGATTTGGCAGGAGGTGCGCGCCTACTCTCCATCTCCCCTGGGACTATCTTGTGCACCCGGGAATCCGTTTTGGCCGCGTGGTGATGTCTTTCGTGGAAGTAGCAGGCGTGAGTAGAAGGCTCACCCCTTCCTCTTGCACAGCCTCCCACTCTCACCCATGTCACTCCGTCGCCCGTGATTTCCCGGAGTTGCGCGTCTATTGCCGAGGTTCCCCTGGGACTAGTGTACCTGGGATTTTATTTTGGAGGCGTTGTCATGCGTTTCGTGGAAGTGGCAGGCGTGAGTACAAGGCTCACCGCCTTCTTTAGCACATGTGCCTCATAGTGCACAGCCTCTCACTCGGAGGCGTGCCACCACGGCTCCCGTGACTTGCAGGAGGTGCGCGCCCACCCCCAATTCCCCTGGGACTATCTAGTGCACGCGGGAATCCATTTTAGCCGCGTGGTGATGTGTTTCGTGGAAGTGGCAGGCGTGAGTACAAGACTCACCGCCTTCTTTAGCACATGTGCCTCACAGTGCACAGCCTCTCACTGGCAGGCGTGCCACTACGGCTCCCGTGATTTGGCAGGAGGTGCGCGCCTACCCCTTAACTCCCCTGGGACTATCTTGTGCACCCGGGAATCCGTTTTGGCCGCGTGGTGATGTGTTTCGTGGAAGTAGCAGGCGTGAGTACAAGGCTCACCCCTTCCTCTTGCACAGCCTCCGACTCTCACGCATGCCACTCCGTCGCCCGTTATTTCCCGGAGTTGCGCGAATTTTGCCGAGGTTCCCCTGGGTCTAGTGAACCTGGGATTTCATTTTGGAGGCGTTCTCATGCGTTTCGTGGAAGTGGCAGGCGTGAGTACAAGGCTCACCGCCTTCTTTAGCACATGTGCCTCATAGTGCACAGCCTCTAACTCGGAGGCGTGCCACCACGGCTCCCGTAACTTGCAGGAGGTGCGCGCCTATCCCCCAACTCCCCTGGGACTATCTAGTGCACGCGGGAATCCATTTTAGCCTCGTGGTGATGTGTTTCGTGGAAGTGGCAGGCGTGAGTACAAGACTCACCGCCTTCTTTAGGACATGTGCCTCACAGTGCACAGCCTCTCACTGGCAGGCGTGCCACTACGGCTCCCGTGATTTGGCAGGAGGTGCGCGCCTACTCTCCATCTCCCCTGGGACTATCTTGTGCACCCGGGAATCCGTTTTGGCCGCGTGGTGATGTCTTTCGTGGAAGTAGCAGGCGTGAGTAGAAGGCTCACCCCTTCCTCTTGCACAGCCTCCCACTCTCACCCATGCCACTCCGTCGCCCGTGATTTCCCGGAGTTGCGCGTCTATTGCCGAGGTTCCCCTGGGACTAGTGTACCTGGGATTTCATTTTGGAGGCGTTGTCATGCGTTTCGTGGAAGTGGCAGGCGTGAGTACAAGGCTCACCGCCTTCTTTAGCACATGTGCCTCATAGTGCACAGCCTCTCACTCGGAGGCGTGCCACCACGGCTCCCGTGACTTGCAGGAGGTGCGCGCCCACCCCCAATTCCCCTGGGACTATCTAGTGCACGCGGGAATCCATTTTAGCCGCGTGGTGATGTGTTTCGTGGAAGTGGCAGGCGTGAGTACAAGACTCACCGCCTTCTTTAGCACATGTGCCTCACAGTGCACAGCCTCTCACTGGCAGGCGTGCCACTACGGCTCCCGTGATTTGGCAGGAGGTGCGCGCCTACTCTCCATCTCCCCTGGGACTATCTTGTGCACCCGGGAATCCGTTTTGGCCGCGCGGTGATGTCTTTCGTGGAAGTAGCAGGCGTGAGTAGAAGGCTCACCCCTTCCTCTTGCACAGCCTCCCACTCTCACGCATGCCACTCCGTCGCCCGTGATTTCCCGGAGTTGCGCGTCTATTGCCGAGGTTCCCCTGGGACTAGTGTACCTGGGATTTCATTTTGGAGGCGTTGTCATGCGTTTCGTGGAAGTGGCAGGCGTGAGTACAAGGCTCACCGCCTACTTTAGCACATGTGCCTCATAGTGCACAGCCTCTCACTCGGAGGCGTGCAACCACGGCTCCCGTGACCTGCAGGAGGTGCGCGCCCACCCCCCAATTCCCCTGGGACTATCTAGTGCACGCGGGAATCCATTTTAGCCGCGTGGTGATGTGTTTCGTGGAAGTGGCAGGCGTGAGTACAAGACTCACCGCCTTCTTTAGCACATGTGCCTCACAGTGCACAGCCTCTCACTGGCAGGCGTGCCACTACGGCTCCCGTGATTTGGCAGGAGGTGCGCGCCTACCCCTTAACTCCCCTGGGACTATCTTGTGCACCCGGGAATCCGTTTTGGCCGCGTGGTGATGTGTTTCGTGGAAGTAGCAGGCGTGAGTACAAGGCTCACCCCTTCCTCTTGCACAGCCTCCCACTCTCACGCATGCCACTCCGTCGCCCGTCATTTCCCGGAGTTGCGCGTCTATTGCCGAGGTTCCCCTGGGTCTAGTAAACCGGGGATTTCATTTTGGAGGCGTTGTCATGCGTTTCGTGGAAGTGGCAGGCGTGAGTACAAGGCTTCCCGCCTTCTTTAGGACATGTGCTTCACAGTGCAGAGCCTCTCACTGGCAGGCGTGCCACTACGGCTCCCGTGATTTGGCAGGAGGTGCGCGCCTACTCTCCATCTCCCCTGGGACTATCTTGTGCACCCGGGAATCCGTTTTGGCCGCGTGGTGATGTCTTTCGTGGAAGTAGCAGGCGTGAGTACAAGGCTCACCCCTTCCTCTTGCACAGCCTCCCACTCTCACCCATGTCACTCCGTCGCCCGTGATTTCCCGGAGTTGCGCGTCTATTGCCGAGGTTCCCCTGGGACTAGTGTACCTGGGATTTCATTTTGGAGGCGTTGTCATGCGTTTCGTGGAAGTGGCAGGCGTGAGTACAAGGCTCACCGCCTTCTTTAGCACATGTGCCTCATAGTGCACAGCCTCTCACTCGGAGGCGTGCCACCACGGCTCCCGTGACTTGCAGGAGGTGCGCGCCCACCCCCAATTCCCCTGGGACTATCTAGTGCACGCGGGAATCCATTTTAGCCGCGTGGTGATGTGTTTCGTGGAAGTGGCAGGCGTGAGTACAAGACTCACCGCCTTCTTTAGCACATGTGCCTCACAGTGCACAGCCTCTCACTGGCAGGCGTGCCACTACGGCTCCCGTGATTTGGTAGGAGGTGCGCGCCTACTCTCCATCTCCCCTGGGACTATCTTGTGCACCCGGGAATCCGTTTTGGCCGCGTGGTGATGTGTTTCGTGGAAGTAGCAGGCGTGAGTACAAGGCTCACCCCTTCCTCTTGCACAGCCTCCCACTCTCACGCATGCCACTCCGTCGCCCGTTATTTCCCGGAGTTGCGCGAATTTTGCCGAGGTTCCCCTGGGTCTAGTGAACCTGGGATTTCATTTTGGAGGCGTTCTCATGCGTTTCGTGGAAGTGGCAGGCGTGAGTACAAGGCTCACCGCCTTCTTTAGCACATGTGCCTCATAGTGCACAGCCTCTAACTCGGAGGCGTGCCACCACGGCTCCCGTAACTTGCAGGAGGTGCGCGCCTATCCCCCAACTCCCCTGGGACTATCTAGTGCACGCGGGAATCCATTTTAGCCGCGTGGTGATGTGTTTCGTGGAAGTGGCAGGCGTGAGTACAAGACTCACCGCCTTCTTTAGGACATGTGCCTCACAGTGCACAGCCTCTCACTGGCAGGCGTGCCACTACGGCTCCCGTGATTTGGCAGGAGGTGCGCGCCTACTCTCCATCTCCCCTGGGACTATCTTGTGCACCCGGGAATCCGTTTTGGCCGCGTGGTGATGTCTTTCGTGGAAGTAGCAGGCGTGAGTAGAAGGCTCACACCTTCCTCTTGCACAGCCTCCCACTCTCACCCATGCCACTCCGTCGCCCGTGATTTCACGGAGTTGCGCGTCTATTGCCGAGGTTCCCCTGGGACTAGTGTACCTGGGATTTCATTTTGGAGGCGTTGTCATGCGTTTCGTGGAAGTGGCAGGCGTGAGTACAAGGCTCACCGCCTTCTTTAGCACATGTGCCTCATAGTGCACAGCCTCTCACTCGGAGGCGTGCCACCACGGCTCCCGTGACTTGCAGGAGGTGCGCGCCCACCCCCAATTCCCCTGGGACTATCTAGTGCACGCGGGAATCCATTTTAGCCGCGTGGTGATGTGTTTCGTGGAAGTGGCAGGCGTGAGTACAAGACTCACCGCCTTCTTTAGCACATGTGCCTCACAGTGCACAGCCTCTCACTGGCAGGCGTGCCACTACGGCTCCCGTGATTTGGCAGGAGGTGCGCGCCTACTCTCCATCTCCCCTGGGACTATCTTGTGCACCCGGGAATCCGTTTTGGCCGCGCGGTGATGTCTTTCGTGGAAGTAGCAGGCGTGAGTAGAAGGCTCACCCCTTCCTCTTGCACAGCCTCCCACTCTCACGCATGCCACTCCGTCGCCCGTGATTTCCCGGAGTTGCGCGTCTATTGCCGAGGTTCCCCTGGGACTAGTGTACCTGGGATTTCATTTTGGAGGCGTTGTCATGCGTTTCGTGGAAGTGGCAGGCGTGAGTACAAGGCTCACCGCCTACTTTAGCACATGTGCCTCATAGTGCACAGCCTCTCACTCGGAGGCGTGCAACCACGGCTCCCGTGACCTGCAGGAGGTGCGCGCCCACCCCCCAATTCCCCTGGGACTATCTAGTGCACGCGGGAATCCATTTTAGCCGCGTGGTGATGTGTTTCGTGGAAGTGGCAGGCGTGAGTACAAGACTCACCGCCTTCTTTAGCACATGTGCCTCACAGTGCACAGCCTCTCACTGGCAGGCGTGCCACTACGGCTCCCGTGATTTGGCAGGAGGTGCGCGCCTACCCCTTAACTCCCCTGGGACTATCTTGTGCACCCGGGAATCCGTTTTGGCCGCGTGGTGATGTGTTTCGTGGAAGTAGCAGGCGTGAGTACAAGGCTCACCCCTTCCTCTTGCACAGCCTCCCACTCTCACGCATGCCACTCCGTCGCCCGTCATTTCCCGGAGTTGCGCGTCTATTGCCGAGGTTCCCCTGGGTCTAGTAAACCGGGGATTTCATTTTGGAGGCGTTGTCATGCGTTTCGTGGAAGTGGCAGGCGTGAGTACAAGGCTTCCCGCCTTCTTTAGGACATGTGCTTCACAGTGCAGAGCCTCTCACTGGCAGGCGTGCCACTACGGCTCCCGTGATTTGGCAGGAGGTGCGCGCCTACTCTCCATCTCCCCTGGGACTATCTTGTGCACCCGGGAATCCGTTTTGGCCGCGTGGTGATGTCTTTCGTGGAAGTAGCAGGCGTGAGTAGAAGGCTCACCCCTTCCTCTTGCACAGCCTCCCACTCTCACCCATGTCACTCCGTCGCCCGTGATTTCCCGGAGTTGCGCGTCTATTGCCGAGGTTCCCCTGGGACTAGTGTACCTGGGATTTTATTTTGGAGGCGTTGTCATGCGTTTCGTGGAAGTGGCAGGCGTGAGTACAAGGCTCACCGCCTTCTTTAGCACATGTGCCTCATAGTGCACAGCCTCTCACTCGGAGGCGTGCCACCACGGCTCCCGTGACTTGCAGGAGGTGCGCGCCCACCCCCAATTCCCCTGGGACTATCTAGTGCACGCGGGAATCCATTTTAGCCGCGTGGTGATGTGTTTCGTGGAAGTGGCAGGCGTGAGTACAAGACTCACCGCCTTCTTTAGCACATGTGCCTCACAGTGCACAGCCTCTCACTGGCAGGCGTGCCACTACGGCTCCCGTGATTTGGCAGGAGGTGCGCGCCTACCCCTTAACTCCCCTGGGACTATCTTGTGCACCCGGGAATCCGTTTTGGCCGCGTGGTGATGTGTTTCGTGGAAGTAGCAGGCGTGAGTACAAGGCTCACCCCTTCCTCTTGCACAGCCTCCGACTCTCACGCATGCCACTCCGTCGCCCGTTATTTCCCGGAGTTGCGCGAATTTTGCCGAGGTTCCCCTGGGTCTAGTGAACCTGGGATTTCATTTTGGAGGCGTTCTCATGCGTTTCGTGGAAGTGGCAGGCGTGAGTACAAGGCTCACCGCCTTCTTTAGCACATGTGCCTCATAGTGCACAGCCTCTAACTCGGAGGCGTGCCACCACGGCTCCCGTAACTTGCAGGAGGTGCGCGCCTATCCCCCAACTCCCCTGGGACTATCTAGTGCACGCGGGAATCCATTTTAGCCTCGTGGTGATGTGTTTCGTGGAAGTGGCAGGCGTGAGTACAAGACTCACCGCCTTCTTTAGGACATGTGCCTCACAGTGCACAGCCTCTCACTGGCAGGCGTGCCACTACGGCTCCCGTGATTTGGCAGGAGGTGCGCGCCTACTCTCCATCTCCCCTGGGACTATCTTGTGCACCCGGGAATCCGTTTTGGCCGCGTGGTGATGTCTTTCGTGGAAGTAGCAGGCGTGAGTAGAAGGCTCACCCCTTCCTCTTGCACAGCCTCCCACTCTCACCCATGCCACTCCGTCGCCCGTGATTTCCCGGAGTTGCGCGTCTATTGCCGAGGTTCCCCTGGGACTAGTGTACCTGGGATTTCATTTTGGAGGCGTTGTCATGCGTTTCGTGGAAGTGGCAGGCGTGAGTACAAGGCTCACCGCCTTCTTTAGCACATGTGCCTCATAGTGCACAGCCTCTCACTCGGAGGCGTGCCACCACGGCTCCCGTGACTTGCAGGAGGTGCGCGCCCACCCCCAATTCCCCTGGGACTATCTAGTGCACGCGGGAATCCATTTTAGCCGCGTGGTGATGTGTTTCGTGGAAGTGGCAGGCGTGAGTACAAGACTCACCGCCTTCTTTAGCACATGTGCCTCACAGTGCACAGCCTCTCACTGGCAGGCGTGCCACTACGGCTCCCGTGATTTGGCAGGAGGTGCGCGCCTACTCTCCATCTCCCCTGGGACTATCTTGTGCACCCGGGAATCCGTTTTGGCCGCGCGGTGATGTCTTTCGTGGAAGTAGCAGGCGTGAGTAGAAGGCTCACCCCTTCCTCTTGCACAGCCTCCCACTCTCACGCATGCCACTCCGTCGCCCGTGATTTCCCGGAGTTGCGCGTCTATTGCCGAGGTTCCCCTGGGACTAGTGTACCTGGGATTTCATTTTGGAGGCGTTGTCATGCGTTTCGTGGAAGTGGCAGGCGTGAGTACAAGGCTCACCGCCTACTTTAGCACATGTGCCTCATAGTGCACCGCCTCTCACTCGGAGGCGTGCAACCACGGCTCCCGTGACCTGCAGGAGGTGCGCGCCAACCCCCCAATTCCCCTGGGACTATCTAGTGCACGCGGGAATCCATTTTAGCCGCGTGGTGATGTGTTTCGTGGAAGTGGCAGGCGTGAGTACAAGACTCACCGCCTTCTTTAGCACATGTGCCTCACAGTGCACAGCCTCTCACTGGCAGTTGTGCATCTACGGCTCCCGTGATTTGGCAGGAGGTGCGCGCCTACCCCTTAACTCCCCTGGGACTATCTTGTGCACCCGGGAATCCGTTTTGGCCGCGTGGTGATGTGTTTCGTGGAAGTAGCAGGCGTGAGTACAAGGCTCACCCCTTCCTCTTGCACAGCCTCCCACTCTCACGCATGCCACTCCGTCGCCCGTCATTTCCCGGAGTTGCGCGTCTATTGCCGAGGTTCCCCTGGGTGCAGCGCTTACCCTTAGTTTCGCACATGTGCCTCATAGTACACAGCTTCGCAGTCAGTTATACTATTATTAAATTTTTGCACAGCCTTGAATTAGGTGTTGCAGTTTTAAACTCTTAAAAATAAAAAAAAAAAGGAGAAAGTTGTCTTTTCGATTGTATGGAGACTAAGGATTGCTATATGGAGCCTGATATTGGAATGCAGCTAAGTTATAGCAAAATTAACCCTTTGAATGCCAACCCAGGTGCATGCCTCGCAACCAGCGGCCATATTGGATTTTTCATAAAATAATTTTACTCAACAATTTGAGCCCTTTGGCATTGTATAACTCTTTTTAGCTGCGACATTGTCCTCCTCACTTTCACTATCTTCGTTATTTTCATTCTCGCTTTCGAGTTCGTCGATCTCTTCGACTTCTTCCCCGCTTTCATCTTCATCCTCCGAGCTCGAAATACTTTCATTGTACTCTGAAACATCTCCATCACTTTCGTCGCCTCATATCACCTTTCGCCTCATATCGCCTTTCGTTTCCTCATATCAGAGTCTCTATCAGCGAAAACTTCTACCAAAACTTCCTCAGCTGTCATTCGACGTGTGCTGGCCGCCATGTTGGATTTGGCAAGGATTTGCCGCGAAAATAAACAAAGCCTTCTGGGTGTTATGTTGTGCCACAGTGCAAAATTCTGTGGTCAGCGGATTCTCAAATTGTTCCCAGGTCCTTTGAAACAACCACGGATAAAAACCTTGAACGACCGAGAAAAGAAACAAAATGCTTGTCAGAGGACGTATATATACGTCCTCGGTATCTGAGGGTCCTATTTTAGGACGTATATATACGTCCTTGGCATTCAAAGGGTTAACCAGTTCTACATAATTCTTAGGAAACTTAGAAACTCTTTACAGGTCTTTTTTTTTTACCTTTAGAATCTTTTATTTTCCCTCTATTCTTTTCTCATGTATATATGTCTATTTGTCTTTAATGTCATTTTATTTCCAATCGAATTATATTAAGTGAAGTAAAGTTTGACCCAACAGCAAGCAGGCAGGCAGGCAGGCAGGCAGGCGTTACATCCACCACTTGCTCCCTGGTTGATATCTAGCTTTCTTTCTTCCCTGTACATCCTTCCAAAGTTTCGTATCTCAAAGGAATATCTTGTAGATATATAGGAAAATAAAATAGAAGTATTGATCTTTTTTTTTTTAAGGCTGGCTGGCTGGCTGCCTTATTATCGACATAACTGCCTTGCAGTTATGTCAATTTGCAGGGCAATTTCTTCAATTACTGAACAACGAACATTTCATTCTTATCATTTCACACTTTCAACACCCTCCCTTTCCCCTTATTAGCAATTATTGTAAATGAACCCACTATTTCCTTCAAAGGTTGCCGGATAAATCTATAGCATTTCTTAAAACAAGTCAATTTTACTTTCTTGTTCTTTCTTAGCACTATTTCACACAGTCAACAATTCTAGGCAGAACAGGAAGCAACTTTTTGGTAAGCAAATTTTTTCATTCATCAAATGAGGATATTCCAGTGAGTCAGGATATTCCACTGAGTCAGGGATGGGCATGGGTGTACCAGATAATTGTTTAAGGAATCTCACGTGAGGCAAGAGGATCTGTTATTCAATCACACAAAACTCTCCTGAAACCTTTCTTTGGTCGTTCTTTGGTGCATGTGCTACATTGAACCAACCTCTGCAAGTCCCTCCCTAATTTAAAAAGCACTTAACAATATCATCGACCAAACCACTATGGATGGGTCGCTTCGGAACTCCCTTTCAGCATTAATCCTCAAGCAATTCCAACTTCTTTTTTCATTCGAGTTCCAACACCATTGTACTTATTCCAACTTGACTAGGAATTTTTCTTTTTCAATTGATGGCACCTGCATGCATCCACAAGAGCAATGGATTTATTGCAGCTGTTGCCATCAATTTTTCAATTCATGCAAATTCATGGCCGGGAGCCTCTCTCATGCCATATGGAAATAACTCATTACCAATACACTCTCAGGACAGATTTCAAACCAATTTGTTCATGTAACAGCATCTAAGATAGATGATTACGAAATTATTACCAAATTATTACCATTAACTACCAAAGCATGAAGGCATGGCATTGTTTACCTTGTATCAATTTGAATCTTAGCTCATTATCTGAAACTGAGAAGTCAATTATACATACTCAAAGAAATGTAATAAGCTTGCCTTGGCATGGAATGCATCACTATGTTTGACGGGTTATCGATCGAGTACTGAAAGTTGTTGGCTGGCTCTTGAGCAAGCAAATAAACATTTACAAAAAATAATACGTTCGTTTGAGTAACGTACTTACATTCTAGGTAGCGTACTTACATCCTAGTTTGAAAAGAAAAGTATATCCGCGATTTAGATCGGCGATCAAACGATCGAACGGCTCGCGAACTACAACATAAACATGCTGATTCCACGCATGCGCAGGCGTTTGTTGGTATCGCTTATAAAATTTCATGTTACAGTGGTAGGGCGCTGGACTAGTAATCTCAAGATCGGAGTTCGAACTCCATTGGTTGCATCCTTCGAACTTTTAACTCTCCTTCTTAGATTTTATTGCTGTTACCTTATTTGCTTTCTCTTTAGACACTTCTGTACTTCATGTAAGATGTTTTGGACGAGAGTCGAGATTTCGTATGTATTATGTATCAATCGATCGATCGATCATCTACTTTGTTGCTTTGAAAAATATCTGCTCTCTTTTGCCTTCAAGTCGTCTACTTTTCTGCTTTGTGGAAATACATTCACTAGGTAGTTATCTCTTTTATACTTTGCTCTCTTAGAGTACCGATATCAGTCCTACTGATCTTAGCGAGGTCATTTTTATATTTGCATATTGGAAATTTCATTCGCGAGCACCCGTACCACTTCCAGGATATATCAAACCACAAACTAAGTCTAAAAGCAACTCGTTTCTTCAACACCACACCTAAAACCCCCACTCTACAAGCTCAAAAACTCCACGCGCCATGCTTATTTATTTGCGCAAAAGACATACAGAGTTGCTTTTACACTTTCCACCTGGCCCTCGTCTTCTATCACTCCATTCTTTGAATGATACACAAGGCTTACGGACTTCCAGGCTTCATGATGCCCTTCCGTCACCAGGCGGCCCTAAATCAACCAAAACAACATAACTCCACCCTTTATTGCTTTCAACCCGCCCGCCATTACTAACACTTCACTTCACTTCGCTTCACTTCACTTCACTACACTTTGCCGCTCAAATGCAACGTCACCATGCCTTCACGCGTCATCACCTACATACGGGTCGCTACGCACATTTATTCACAGCAACCATCCGTACGCTACTCTATATTGCCATCTAAATGGTTATCCACAGGCCCGGACCGCTATTCTTGCGCAAAGAAGTAGCTGCAATTCATCTCCAATCGCAGGATTTCTGTAAGTTAATTGCTCACTTACAACAATTTTGCTTAGGCTTCAACTTTACTCCATATGCATGGCCATAAACCAACGCCATTTGGATAATGCGCGCTGTTCATTCGGGTACAACCTATTTATAACATTTATAGTTTTTCAAAAATGTCTAATCTTCTACAGCACCTAGGAATCTTTAAACTTGCAAGCCATTTTTTTCCAAAGAACTACAATTTTCTAGAAAATATTATGCTTCTCCATTCTTCAACTCAAGTCAAAGTCCTTCTCATGTTCAAGTGAATATTTCATATCATACCATAAAGCAGCCAACAAATCTTTCAAAACTTTTTGCAAACTTCAACGAGTATAAAGTTTCCAAATTTTAAGCGTGCTAAAGCATAGTTAGTAGAAGGGACTAACTATGGCTACAGTTAGTACTTTTGGGTTACAATATTCAGCTTTCTACGTTTTTGTTCAAGCGCGAAATGTTTATGTTTCTTTACGTACCTGTTACCTTTCATCAAGTTTTATTTTCCGCCTAATCCCATTGTAGTCGTTTCTAAAGCCTTCCCACACCTTCTCATTAAAGTCAGTGCTTGACGGTACCGTTTCCTATGACTGTCAATGAACAAGAGCGACATTTTGGTCACAAAAAGTTCTTTATTTCATCCTTGAACAAACAACGACAAATTAAGCCCTTCACTACGCTTTCTTATAAAGAGAATTGTAGCAACCAAATATGTTGATGAAAATAAAGATTCTCCTGCCTAAATAATTTTAACAAGTTCACCATTTTGAGCGTTCAAGGTTTCAGCTGACTGCTCTTCCAATTGCAACCTAGTTTTACCTTTGTCAACAGTCGTGAATTTCCATGCTTCCCTTGCGTAAAATTGGATGAAAGAGCAACTTCACCACACCGTTCATTCATTTCGGCGGGTTCATTTCACGCCTCTAAATATTTCTCGTTTCAAAGTTTCTCGCTACTTGAGAGTCCCGCTTTTAAAGATTCCCCATTCCCTGTTTTCAAGATAGCTACTTGACTTCACTTGCAATACGTTTTCCAAATTCCATACGAAAATATTGAAGTCCAACTTCTTTTTTTTACAGCGCGGCGAAAAACTAAAATGAAATTTCATTTTCATTTTCCTACACAATTGAAAATTGGTTGGCACTAAGCTACACGCACTACAATACTCAAACTTATTCGGTAGAAGTTATCTTGGTCTAAAACTCAATTCTCCCAAATTTTTTTACCAGGAAATGTGTAGCAATTGGAGGTCACAATTAATTATCATCAATTCTTGGGAGTTCAAGGGCTAAAAGACCCCCCAAATGGATGTTTTACTTTATCCTCATGGTTGGTCTACTGCACATTTTATAGGCACTTTAATTAATTCCATTAGTAGAGGGGATAAACATTCATGTAACAAACATCAGAAAAAATCAATCTTCACTCTCTGCAGAGGTTACAATATTTAAGTCAAGTATTTTTTAAAGTCTCTTAATGCTTGAAAACCCACCTCAAAATTTTACTCAGTTTTGCCTCACTTTTACCATTGATGATCATACTGAGGTATAACGCCTGCTTTCAGTGGTTTCATTTCAAAAAGCAAAACTTACAAAACCTGCATGAGGAGTCAAGCAGCTACATTTTATAAGAATCTTACTTCCACTTGAACTACCTCTGACTTTTTTCTTTCCTAAAATGGCTGGTTATTTTGAAAATAGCAAAGTGTAGGCTCTCTTTTCTAATGGCCCTTACCAAAACCACATATCTTTTACGTATATCTCCTACATATGTCTGACATATGTCACATACATGTAACATATATGTCACATACATATGTAGCAGATATATGTAAAATATATGTCACATACATGTAAAATAATTTATCTGACATATGTGTCACATACATGACACACATGTCTCCAATGTAGCAATTTGGAACCTATGTGCAGTTATGAGGCATATATGTCAACATATCAGTTTTACAAAAAGTATTAATGGGAGCTAGCTATTAATTGTGAGATAGGTTGTGCTTGCTCCCGCACAGAGCGACCTGCTAATTTTTTTTTCAGTTTTAAGTTTTTCAATTTCTAATTATAACAGTTCTCAATGGAAAAAATTTGCTAAAACGACTATAGTACAACAATGACAGAATCATTAAAAATTCATGTCAATTGAGGTTAATTAAAGAGACTGTGATTACAATCATGTATTTCAAGAATGATCTAAATACAGTAGAAATTTAGTTAAACCAGGTTTAACTGAATAAAAATCAGAAGCAGAGAACTGAAAAACTAAATTTTCCACAAGATTCAAGCAATTGCTAAACTGTTTTTTCAATGTGCCACATTTGAAGTCAACCAAATATTGATTTGAGCAGCTTCTATGGAGCTGTTGTGTAAAACCATGTTTAACAAAACAGCTTTAAAGCATATTTAGGCTTTGGTGTGAATGGGGTATTACTGTCTGCCATAGAGTTCTTATGATGTCAGTTTGGAGAATTTTCTACTGGATCAACCTAAAATCCCCTGACTTATGTTTTTCTAGTTATTCTCGCTACTTCTCAGATACTTGTTGAATATTAGATATCGTAAGGAGAAATTCTGTCTTGGTCACAATAAAGGATGATAAAGGATGAAGATCTGTATGATTAAAGTTGAGTAAATGAGTACATCAATCAATCAATCGATCAATAAGAACTCTACTAAAGGGTGATAGAACTGTAATATGGGCAGGTTCTCTCCTGGCGCAGTGATGACATGCCATGTCTATAAACAGATTGAAGTCACTGGAGATAGTTTGAAAATATCTGGTACTGTGCTAGTCTTGGTGGACTCCATAGAAATAAATGCCTTGAAGGTTTTTGAGAGATTCTCAGAAGCAGTCCTCATCAATTCATTTGGAATATGCAGTTGAGTTCTGCTCTCATCTAATTTAGAGAAGAGATTACAAACCTGTCCTTGAGTCATCTCAGTTAGAGCAAAACTCCAGGAAGGAGGAGATTTTCTGTATTTAAGGGGGTTGCAAGCATAATTCCCTAGGGAGCTGGCAAGTGTAGGACTCATCAATATATATTTATTTTTTTCTTCTTTTGATTGAGGCAGTGTATTTTTACAAGGAATCATCCTATTCTGTATGAAGTGACCTAATTATTGAGATGTTGCGATTTTTTGTTCTTTGCATTTATCTTAATTGTTCGTTTATCTACAACTTCACTAGCGAGATCTCCTTAAATTGAATCTCCTTTACTGTCTGCCATGGAGTTCTTATGACGTCGGTTTGGAGAATTTTGTATTGCATCAACCTAACATCCCCTGATTACTCTTTTTAGCTATTGTCAGTACTTCTCTGCTAGATATTGAAGATAGATATTGTAAGGATAAATTCTGTCTTGGTCACTTGCGGGATTTAAAGGACAAAACTCCAGGGTGGAGAAGATTTTCTGTATTTAAGGGGGTTGCAAACATAATTCCCTAGCGAGCTGGGAAGTGTAGGGCTTATAAATGTATATGGTGTATGTGAAAAAATTTACTGCATTATAAATGTATATTTATGTTTTCTTTTTTTGATTGGGCCAGTGTATTTTTACAAGGAATCATCCTATTCTGTATGAATTAACTGACCTCATTATTGAGATGTTGTGATTTTTCGTTCTTTGCCTTTATCTTAATTGTTCATTTATCTACAACTTCACTAGCGAGATCTCCTTAAACTGATTCTCCTTACAGTCTCCCATAGAGTTCTTATGAAGTTGGTTTGGAGAGTTTTGTATTGGATCAACCTAAAATCCCCCAATTGATGTTTTTAGCTATTGTCAGTACTTCTCTGCTAGATATTGAATACACATTGTAAGGAGAAATTCTGTATTGGTCACTTATGGGAGTTAATTAAAGGACAAAACTCCTGGGAGGAGAAGATTTTCTGTATTTAAGGGGGTTGCCAACATGATTCCCTAGGGAGCTGGCAAGTGTAGGGCTTACACAATCAAAATATTGATGAAGCTAGCGGCAATATCAGCATTTGTTGTATAGAATTTATTGTTGGCGATGATTCTTGTCGGGCCGGATTGCTCCTTAGTGTTACGATGAAGGAGTGTTAATTCCGATTGATTTCTACATCGATTGATTTTATGTTGACTTTTTTTCTGTATTTTGTTTTTCTTTTTTACACAGAACACAGTGGAGTATTTTTTGATGAAATGAGGTGGTTGCAAAGCTTGAAAGATAGTGCAGAGCCAAGAAAAGTATTTTGTAAGGAAGCAAGAGGAACTAAAGACAGTGATATAAATATATATATATATATATATAAATATTATGAGAGGAAAAAAGGACGTAACTACATTTCCCGACAAGCCTGTTTCGTGAATCGCTTCACTCTTCAGGGGTTTAATATATATATACACATATATACGCACATATATATATATGTGCGTAGTAATTTTAGATATACACACACACATATATATATATATATATATTTATATATATTTGTAATTATACATTTTTCTGTGTTTCTTAAATATTAACTATACTCTAATATATTAAGCTCTTTTTCGAGCTATTCTAAATCCAAGTTTAAATAAAGTTATATGTGTGGAAGTCTCAGTGTGGACGGGACCATGATTTGTGGTAACTGCAAGGCTGGCTACACCGGTTGGCTATATTGTGACTTGCAGAGAATTCTCGATTCGCTGTTGCTATTTCCTCAGCTACAAGGAGCCCTGATTCAAATTTGCGTGGGCCCCGTACGGTCTTTGCAGATCTGCCGTGAATGCATGCGGGAATCATCACGAATGTGCATCTGTTGTCTGATCTGGACTCGCTGGTTTGAAAGGCATTTAGCCATAATGGAGGATTCAAAGTTCCACTGGTCCTTGATTTCTGTCCAAATGTTTAAGCGCCTATTATATTAGGGCTTGTGTTTTTTTCCGGTGTTAGAGGAAACCAAGCAAGAAAATGTACTCACTGTCTTCAAACTGTACGCAAAGCTTCAGAACTAAATTAAAAATTGTGTTGCCTCCCCTGACCAAGAGAGAACTTCTCCATACAATATCAATACCTTATCAAGAGGACAAGTGATGAGAATAAAGAAAAGCATCAGTTAGCGGATTGTTAGTCGCTCCAGCTCCACATTCTCTGAACTCACATCGTAAGAATACAAAATACAATTTTAAGAGTAAAATTTATGGTTTCCTCCTCCAGACATTCGAAAAATATGACGATTATATTGATTTGTCTTCTTTAATAGCACAACTATAAGACCCCAGCTTGTTCTGTTCATCGCGGACGGAGCCTAAGCCATCACCAGCCATGATCTGAGATATAGAAAGCCACGAAGGACTCGAAATATAGAGACAACGAAAGCCGTTTTTACGAAGACAACACGCACAAAAAGATGACGACAATTACAAAAATTTCACAAAAACCTTTTTTCATTGGCTCAATTATACAGAAGTCAAACGAACACTACCTTCCCAAATTTTGTTTAAGTCCAGTGGAAAAAAGTCCTCTCAATTGGTATCCCGGCCAACTTCGTGATGAATGAGTCTTGCCCAAGTCATCCATGTGTGCAATCGACGCGAGATGTATAGTAAAACTAATTTCGTGATGCATAATTGTACCTGTAAGTGTAACTTTACGACAAAACTTAATTGATATTCTAGAACAGAAATTTGCGACAGGTTTTGTTCGCTACATCACTTTTTCAACAAAACGCGACACCATTCTTGATCCAGTTTCTTATCGGTATTTCTGCTGCGCGCGCCGTTGTCAACTGACGTTCGTGTCCTCTTGCTCATTTTCTCTATTATTCCTTCTCTAAAGCCTTGGTCAAACGGCGCATTATTGTCGATGATAGTTGATTCATTTCAAACTATCATCAACTATCACCAACTATCATTCGCATGGTCAAACGGCTAAAAAAGTTCGTCATAGTTGATGATAGTTCACCGGCAGTCCTGCGAGCAAAGTCACGCGAGCAGCTAGTTCCAGGCTCTTTCCGCGTAAAATGTGAACACCAACATGGCTTCGCGTGAGAAAAACAAACTTGTTGAAGTATGAATTTATCACGAAGAAAGAGGGCGGCAGCTTACTTATTAGTAATCGATTTGTTGGAGGAGTGTACGGAGAATGAATCTGGAGAGCGTTGGTGGAAGAGAGGACGGACAAAGGAATGGATTAAAAGGACAAACGAAAGAGAGATGTTGAAATTGGTGGAAGAATTGCGAGTGGAGGACACTGCCGCTTACAAGGAAATGTTGCGAATCAACGTTGAAACCTTTCACGAAATATTGAACGCTATCGGGCCTAAGATTAAACCGGGCCATTTTAAACGAGCCCGCCGATTTTCGGGGAAAACAGCTGACCAAAAAGTATCATGAACTATCATACGCGTGGTCAAACGAGAAAAACTATCATCGACTATCATGAAGAATTTGAACAAGCTCAAAATGAACGATATTTGGTGATAGTCGATGATAGTGCATGATAGTTGGTGGTCAAACAGAAGCGCGCGTTTCAACTAACACCGACTATTTAACAATTATTCCACTAGCGCGCGTTGGATATGAGATGATAGATAGCCAGCGAGGCGCGTAGCGCCTCGTTGGCTATAATCATCTCATATCCAACAAGCTCGAGTGGAATAATTGTTTTATTAAAAACGTTAAATTAAATTATTAAATTTTATTAAATCTTTAGCTCCCTTTTAATTTTAAGCTGACACGTACGCTTGCCATATTTGTAGATTATGGTATATTGGCTGATACACCGTAATGGCTAAGCCAATAAAAAGTCTTGAATTGCATTATCCAATGATCAAGTTTTTAGTAACATCAATTAGTATATACTAAAACAGTGGATAACGTTGAAGGCGCCCTCTGATTGGCTAGTCAAACTCCGAATATCTTTGCTATTTACCTCCGAGCAACTCGGGAAAAAATGGCGTCCCGGTTTGCATCCGTGACAAGCGAAGAAATCACTCAAATTAACGACGGTGGTGTATATCATCCCACTGTTTTAGTATATACTAAAACAACTATTCACCTCAGTGTCGGTGATTAGCGGTGGATATTTACCTCGCCGCTTCGCGGCTCCATAAATATCCACCACTAACCACCTCCACTTTGGTGAATAGTTGTTAACTATCATCGACTATCATGCGCCGTTTGACCAAGGCTTAACGCTTCACTACGCGCCGGATTGGGTTTCCCGCGATAGAAGTGAAGGAGGAAAATTCGTCGGAAAACAATAGTGGAACGAGCTCTTCAGACAGCTTTTCTTGTCAATTTTTCCCTCTATAACTTTAATTGAAGCGTCGTAGTCTTCCATAACGTTGTGCGGTGCATGTGCGAAAGGAACTCACAGTCGATTGATTTTCCAAAAGCAAAAGGGTATACAATCCAGTTCAATTAGAGTACTCTTTAATAATTATTGGTGCGATCGATGTAGATGATACTTTTTGTTAATGATACAGGAGGCCTGTCGAGCACAGACGTATTGGAAAGTAATTGAGTAGTGTCACTGCTATCTCAACAAATCGAGTACATTTGTAGTACTCACTTTCCTTTGTGTTTGAGAGCTTCAACTTGCAGTGCAATGTATTTGCAATTTCAGCAAAAAATTAAAGTTCACAGAAATCTGGGTTTTGGTTGAAAAGTTTTTTTCACGAATCACAGCCGGCGTGAACGACACTGAAACACAAAGTGTCACTGTCGCGTTGAGAAAAGCAAGATAATGTTAGCACTAGGGCTTTCATCGTCATAACTTGGGGGAATTTTTATCAGAGGAAAGAAGGTTATTTCAATCGTCAGTCTTCAAAATATCATCACATGCGCCTTATGACTTGAAAAATTTTATTGAAATCTGTTCATTTTATTTTCTTCAAACTACCCCTAAACCTCAACAGATGAGAATTCTACCATAACTGGAGAGGTGTGAACGAATAAAGAAAAACCAGCCTGTTGCCTAAAGGTGAATAAAATCAAATAACATCCTGAGCCTTCAGTTGTAATAATAGTTAAATAAATCAATTATTATCCCAATAAAAATTATATTCCACTTCATCTATCCTTGCTACCCAAAAACATCAGATACACCCTTCACAACCTTACTTTTCAACTTATTAAATTATAAGAGGTATCTTACAATTTTATGAGAACCTGTACAGCTGATCAATCACAGTGACACTAGCTCATTGGTATAGTGACACTTCTCTCCCTTTTATTTGGCCCTCGTGAAATATTTTATCTTATCCGTCCCTGATGATGCCTTTGAGTGGTGAAAGATCAGACTTCTACAATATTTTACAGTAATTCAAGACCACAGTGTTTTTATTGTTTTTTTTAACAGCTGATGGTATCAGTGAGGACAAAAAGCAATTATTTCCCAAGGCTTGTATCCCCTGGGAACAAGACTGAATGAAGTCAGATTAAAATAATGAGGAGAGTTTTGTTGACCTCTTTATGAAAATGTATGATTTACTCCTATTAGGTTTTAGAGAAATAAGACTGAAGTCAAAAGGAGACTTTGATACTGCACATTAAGTGGTAATGGGCTCCAACCTGACTGCTATTTAAAGAAATTTAATGACATTTGCCAGGGGGGTTTGGCTGTGTCAATTTTACAGGAGGCAAATCATGTATGAATCACTCATTCCCAAGAAATTTATCAGCTCTCATTCTGGAAGCTTTAACACTCCTAAGGAATATTTAACGATTATTCCACGAGCGTGCACTGGATATGAGATGATTGATAGCCAAAGAGGTGCTACATGCCTCGTTGGCTGTAATCACCTCCTATCAAACAAGCGCAAGTGGAATAATTGTTTTATTAAAAACGTTAAATTAAATTATTAAATTTTATTAGATTTTTACCTCCCTTTTAATTTTAAACTGACACGTATGCTTACCATATTTGTAGATTATGGTATATTGGCTGATATACCATAATGGCTAAGCCAATAAAAAGTCTTGAATTGCATTATCCAATTATCTAGTTTTTGATAAAACTGATTACTACTCACATTCATTTTCACTGAAATATGGACAAAACTTCTGAAAACTTTAATGGTAATTTTACCGTCACAAATACAGTAGACAAATCCTATATAGCATATTAGTCTAGACAAGTTGTGTACAGAGAACAAAACACTAATAATTTCAACAAGAAGTAAGCTTCTGGGAATAATGACAAACTCTTCAATAACAGCTAGCCACAGTAAATGTCACAGCCATCCAATCTGTCTATAGTACCAATTATTGGGTCACTTCACATTACCTTAAACGGAAGAGATCATAAGAAGCAACAACTTCAAGAACATGACACATACAGCAAAGTGAAATATAACTAAGCTGGTTTGGAATTCATTGCGCCATTCGTTTCTAATAACACAAGAAAGTGAAGGAAACGGCACCAGTTTTACTGATGAGACAAAGCCCACGCAATTTTTGGAGGTAAATGGACTAGTTAGACCGAAAGCTACATAGACAAACAATTAATTAACTGACAATAGTGAGGGATTTGGGGGCCAATTGAAAAATAAGTTTTACCTAAGTTTTTCCTCTAGTTAGCCCATGAAGCTCGAAACGGCAATAATAAAAATTACCTCCAAAACACGGTAAAAAAATAAGCGAAAAACCTAGTTGATTGAGGTAAGACCATAACCATTGTTAAGACACATGCCAACCTACCATATACAACAGACTTGGAGAGTAAAAAGGACAAAGACGGTTTTGGGTCATGACTTGGAAAATCCACCAAAACCTCCCTAAAAATAATTCGCTGACGGTTGTAGTAAGAGCGACTTACGAAAGAATCTTACCAACGGTCAAACATTTAGTGACAACAGCCAAAAAATAGATTCGTCTCATATTCTCAAGTTAGTTGGGCCTTATGGTGAAATAAAGCACTGCATACTTCGTTTGGCTGAATATCGATATATTTTCGAAAAACTCGATAACTGAATTTTGACCAAATGCCGCTTTTGAAGCTCAAAATTTCAGACTAATCTCGGAGCGTCGCGCCACGAATTGAAAACACTTGGACCGATAAAAACTACCAAATCTTGAAAACAACATCAATACATATCTTGACAGTAATTTGAGCAATTCTTGATGGTTTATTTACACAATCTAACTGAATTTAACCGACCTTCTTCTAACAAGATTAAAAATAGGTAAAAACTAACCCGTTAACGTTATTTTACTATGTGCTATACAAAATAATCGACTGAAAATCTGGCTTTTGGAAGGCGAAGTGTGGTTCTTTTCGATCTCCAAACGATTTTTTTAGGGAAATGATTCAGTGCAGTTTAATCAAATTTTAAAGTTGGATAAAATGAGCTGATTTGACGATGCCGTCAGTTGTTCGAAAGTGTTCACATTCAAACACAAACTCCATTGTTTCGCATTTTACATCCAATCTACATCTTATTTAACATGATATCATCTTACCGTCCATATTGCTGTATCACAAAAGGGGATTGCAGTCCTAAAGTTGTTGCATTGCTCCCTCAATAGCGATAGAACTTAGCAGGATAGTCAACACCTGATAATGATTGTTTTACAAAGCGTATCTCGGGGTTTCTCTATTCCCACTCCGTTGAAACACTTTGCGTAAGATATCTTATATGAGTCTACAACCGAACCTATCCTCGAAGACCCAGGGGCTGAGTCGATTTCAAGTATGGGCATGAAGAGCCCCTGGGGACATTGTCTTACAAGACTAGTTCCAAACGGTCGCAGTCGTTCTGCCATCTGATTGGTGCCAGAAAATCTTTGTGTTTTTCTGCCCTATCACAGTAAAGTTAACAATTGGTTCATTCTTTAGGGTGCACTATCGAGTTATGGAGCACGCGTGAAGTTTGGAGAGCACGAAAGAAGCGTAAGAGTTGCCCGAGGCGATCGTCGAGGGCAACTCTAGCTTCATGAGTGCTCTCCAAACTTCCCACGTGCTCCATAACTCGATAGTGCACAGCTGAAAGCATGAACTAATTGTTTTAGAACATAGCCAGTGGAATTGTGCATCAAATCCGACGCGAAAAACGGACAACACTATCAGTTAAAGCAAATCGTGATGGCGCTGATGCCGAGTATGCTTTTCCTTTGTTTTTCTCTTTGCAAGCGCTAAGAGAAAGCTTAGCTGTGTTTCCGGTTAGCTAATTAAAATCTGAACAAAAAATTATTAATGCAGTAAATGGTTTGAACCCGGGGGTAACATGTGAAGGTGTAGTCTGATCGTCCGGGTGAGTGTAGTCGTGAGAAGGACTGTTGTCGGTGGTAGTGACTGACGTTTCGACAACCTGTGCGGAAGTCATCATCAGAGTCAAGTGAATGATTGTTGATCATCCACTTGACAATCATTCACTTGACTCTGAAGATGACTTCTGCACAGGTTGTCGAAACGTCAGTCACTACCACCGACAACAGTCCTTCTCACGACTACACTCACCCGGACGATCAGACCACACCTTCACAAAAAATTATTAACGACAACATCGTGAGGAGAGGTGTTTTAGGGCAGTTACCGAAGTGGTTTGGAAAGAGTTTAATCTTTCAACTGCTGCCTAGAGTGTTGAAATTCTTGAGCTGGGAAGGCTACGGATTCTCTTCTAGTCCCTTGGTCATTGTCATTTCACCTCTTCTGTCGATTGTTGAAGACCAAGTTAAATACCTTTGATCATTGGGAATCGATCCGATGCTGCTTTCAATGGGAAAAACAAACCCAAACATCAAGAAATATTGGATGGAAAGGGCGGGTTTGCTTTATTGCAAATGTTAGCTTAGTAGTACAGGGTCATCTACCCACATCTAATAAACAACAGTTTCCACGCTTAGCTTTTCTTTTTTTTCAAGCGTAGATTAGATTAGAGTTTGGCACGCACAGAAAAATACGCAAGTACCAGTTGCTCGACATACCTGCGTGGCCCGTGCGACGAGATAACTTCACGGGATTGGCAAAGTTTTAGTCATAGCAAATTATGCAAAAAATCTAGAAAGATTTAAGCTTAAATCTCGTCTAACGTTTAAAGCGACATATCAATGACTGCAACCATCGTGTTGTTTACAAACCTCGCAAACTTGAAAACACGTTCTCTAGTGATACCTCTGAAACTATTCAGTATAATTTCTGGTAAAAATATTCGCGGACAATCTGATCGATTTCTCTTACATTGTTTGTTGAGACTGAAACTTTTCACCTCAAGCAAATCTCCGTCGCACGGTCCAAGCAAACATAGCGAGCAACTGAGCTACCAGGATATATGTCCGTGTTAAAACACACGAAAGGTTTCTAAAGTACACTTTACTGTGAGAGGGCAGAAAAAAAACAAAGATTTTCTGGCACCAATCAGATGGCAGAACGACTGCGAACGTTTGGAACTAGTCTTGTAAGACAATGTCCCCAGGGGCTCTTCATGCCCATACTTGAAATCGACTCAGCCCCTGGGTCTCTGAGGATATAACCGAACCGTGAACCAAATGTCAGCGCAATGTTGCTAGTTCAGAAACATGATTCTCACGTGCAGAATAACGCTAGTTGATTCCAAATGAGGTCTACTGAGATAAAACGCAAAAATAAAAAATTGGACTATGAAGCACGTGGTTTCAAGATTTAAGGTCGTCTGTTACATATACGAAACAGGAGCAAACAATTATCTAACTCCTATCATAATTTAATGTTTCATAATTGAATGTTCATGGTACTTCGGGGGATATCGATAAAGCTCATTTTAGGTAAAAAAAAAAAGGCGAAGGATCTGCAAAGGGCATAGCCCATAATACATCACTGCAGATGTGCGACAAAGAAAAGTGTAGTGTTCGAATATTTGTTTATTTAAAGGAAGTTTTATAAGGGTCAAACCTGGAAAACCACAACTTTCGCTGAAATATTTGTAAAAGCCAACGTTCAAAATCTTTATATTTATACTACTTCTTCTCCAGAGGCTTCTGTGCCTTGTTAAGTTACTCGTGCCGGTTGTAAGACTACGACTCACGGAGCACGTTCATATTTTTCGCACGCACCTTTTCCCGGCAGCGGTCCGAGAAAAGCTCACATCTGGAAATAAAACCATTTCCACGTAGCTCGGAACTCAAGAAACGCTTCGAGAGTAATCACTGCACCAGCTGACACAGTAGACTCGACTGCGAGTCGGTATACCTACATCAAATACTTGCATTTTGGAAACAGTGGCTTTGAAAAATCAATTCAACTAGTTAGTTATTTGGTATTCTTTCCCAGGAAGGTAGCCAAATAGTGATCTATCCCCCTCAAATAAGGTCGGGTCCAAAGCTAGCAATGCATTATATGACGAAACATTATAGAGCGTGGCTCTCAATCCGCCTTGAACAGGGAAGAAGAGGTATAATTACTGTTTCCTGTTTTCTGGATCGTCTGTTGAAGCATAGTTAATAGAGGGGACTGGTTATGAAAGTCAGCGAGCATCAAAGAGCGAGACTATTGAGCAGCGCCGATGTTGAAAGTACCTGTCACGTGACCGCGACGGTGCACAAGCCAAACACAAGTTCAAAGATGGCGGATGGTGGAGAGGATCTAATTTTGATTGGCGATAGTTTTGAGGCAATTTTAGACATCTTTGATGAAGATGAAGTACTGCAGGAACAGTTTTTAACTGCTGCAAGTGAAGTAAGTGCAGAATATTTAGAAGCTTACTCTTACTTAGTCTATAATTTTTTTTTTTGAAGGGGTTTACGGAGCCACACGCTAATGTACTTTCACGCGACTAACTACTAGAGAACAGAGAATTTCCCGACGTTTTCAGATAACAATTTCCTAGCTATATTCTAGAAAAATTATAAAATTGTATTTAGTTTCTCTGGTAGAAGTGCCCTAGATACTAAAAATTGCCTGAATATTGCCTGGGTTTTGCTTTGTTAAAAATAGTTTACAGAGAATGCAACCTGACAACAAACTGAACATTGTCGCAAGTGCCTTCGGAAGACGGCAAGTATGTTAACATTTGAAAATATTTCATAGAGACAGACTCTAATATGCTGAAACTATGATTTAATATTTTTTGGTAGGTCCAATCAACCGAGATTGTTTGCAGCGAGTGTGGGAAAAATACAAAACAAGAGGAGGATATCAAAGGCATCGAGCTGCCAAGCACAATCCAAATCGGAACGAGCATCGTTTGACTTTGACTGCTAGTATTCTAGCTGAGATTGTACGCAATGCATTAAAGAACATTTATGAAAGGGAAGTTTTTGCAGAAGATCTAAGGAAGCAGTTAAAACAGTACGAGTATCAAGTGCTTGAAGAAGGAACTCAAGAATTCTCTGTAATGAAGGCATTATTTGAAGGCTATTCAAAAAATGGGAATGCCGAGAAATTCTATGGCAACTATTATGCTCAAGTACCATTGAAGTCTCCAATGTTTTTCAAAGGACTATCTCATAATGCTGCAACACTGCTTGCAAGCAAGGTAGCTGATTTTATCCTGTCCTACTGCAAGGGCATTAAGTCTTCTTCTGACAGTAACCCACCTTCATCCCAAACTGTATTGTCAGAAAAACAAGAAGCTGGTCTTCAGTATGTTGGTGGATATGTCTTGCATAACTTGCATAAAAAGTATGCAAGAAACAATACAGCAGAAAACCAACAGGCAAGGGCAATATTGAAAGCTGGTAAACAAGAGTATGGGTGTGAGAGTCAAAAACTGGTGTCAAGTTTAAGCCGGGGTGGCTAGTGGAACATTACCAAGTATGCACAGAACATTTCTCTTAAAACAGAGCATCAATTTCGGCATCTCACTTCAGTTAACTGCTTGAAAAAAGTGGATGTTGCTGGCATAACTCTCAACTCAGTAACTGACAGTGAGGTATTGTCAAGCTACCAATGTATGGTTTCTGATGCAGAGCTAATCCCAGAGGCTGAAGTGAGCAAAAATGTGCTTCATGCTATAGTAAGTTTGTATGTAAGGGTACGCTCCTTTTCATGTGCTGAGGACATCATTCAGCTCTACAAAGTAAAAGCAAAGCAAACAAAGGCTAAAGCTCTCCAAAAGGAGATCATGAGAAGTCATGATCAAGAACAAGCAAGGCCTGAGTAATGTAATAGATTTTTATTACACAAGACAAAACAGTTATATGATACATGGAGAAATATTTGTTGCTTTCTCACTATATTTGTTGTAATATTATTGTCATTTATCAAGAAGAGCATTTTCATTCTAAGAGTTGTTCACATATGGTATAAAAATTTAATTTTCAATTTCTATTTTTCATTTTTTATTTATAGCAAGTACCTAAAAGTATTAAGGTTCCTTGCACAATAGATTTAGAGTTCAGGAATCTGATAACAAATTCTTATTTAACAAAACAAATGGTTGTTACTGGTTGAATAAAGGTAATGCGTGTCAAAGAAACTAAATACCTAATGGAAACCATTGAAAAGTCATATGAAAATGAATATGATTGACCCCTCTATTAACTTTGGATTAACCAATATGATAGTTATAGGATAATAACATGTATCTAAATCATGTAGTAAGGAAAACAACACAAATGTCATGTAAATATTTATTTTCAAATTAAACATGTTGAAACAATAAATGAAACATTGGTGATTGATTTATGTGCATTAATTGATTGTTACATGAATATCTTGTATTATTGGAGTAAAAAAATTTAGAAATAGAGTGTGAATAGAGTGGCTTAGAATGTGCCTCTACTAGCTATGAATACGCTAAACAGTTCTTTGCTTTTTTCTACATGGTAGCTTTTCATTGGTCACATTAACCCAGGCTTTTTTTATGTCCTTTCTGCCTCTAGTGTTCCCACTCTGGCAGGAGACTGACCTTTCAATTCTAATAGTGTTGCTGTTGTAGCTAAAGGTCCTGATATCTGGATTGTCACACCTCCGGCCAAACTGCCTCTGCTTTCCAAAATATTCTTCCACAGGATCTTGACAGAACCTTTCTGTCAGGACATACTCCATCCCCTCTGAAAGAAGAAACCTGGTGCACTCGATTGTAGACCTTGCAGAAATCTGGAAGCCTTCGTATGTCTGCCAAGAGAGGAACATCCTGGATCTTGCATTTTGGGTAAACTCACCCTCTCGGTTTTCAGTGCTCCCCTTCCAGCTCTGAAGATACTGCAGGAATTCCATCAAAAAGCCAAACCTATAAATATAAATTAAAAAATTACTTGTGTTCAAATGCATAGCAATTTATCAATACAGTCTGTGTTCTTAAACTTGAATGACAGACTTGTAGGCAAGAGTATTTACATGAAAATAATAGTGATAAAAATGTAATTTTGCTCTTAAAATCAAATTAACAGGTTATTATAAATTGAGTCTTATGATAGACAATTTGAGCACTAAACAACAAGTTATGATTATACCAATAGTTCAAGCAAGACTTACCATCAATCTTGAGTAGACCTGTAAGGTGCCAGGAATGGCTTTCGTTTTCGCTGGTGCTCAGTAAGACTTCTGACATTTAGGCAGACAAAGTCTTAAACCTGACTCTCTACGAAAGAAAAAGCTGTTTGTTTATATCTTAGTAGCTTGGCAACGCTACGCACATTACGCTCAGCAATCGTATCGTTCCATAGCAAAAGTTATCGAAAAATACTTACATATTTCAATATCTTCGGACAAAAAATGCTTTTCGAAAGTGTAGAGTTTGTCTTCATCTATCTGTCTTTTAAAATCTTTATCCATTTCCCTTGTTTTCTTGAGTACACCAAGCCACTCGTTGCGCCATCTCTTGTGATTTTCATCTTTCGCTAAGGGCAACTCGAAAATGCCGATTCCTTTGGTTCTTCTACAAGAACCACATCCAAAGTCACAGTGTACTCTTACTATAGCTATGAACGAGCTGTAGATATCCCTATGAGGAGAACGACACGCAATGCTGTTGCAGAGTTCACATCTTTTCTCTGTAACTCATTTTATCAGTAAACGAAAATGCCAGTTTGAAGCACTCGTGTCACATTTTCTCATAGCGTAACACCCGGTATTTCTCAATTGAGAATGTGGGTAGTAGCCAAGTGAAATGATCGTCTGGGCCATCTGAGCCGTCTGATGCCGCTTATTTGAGGCATTGTCTGGAGCAGCCAATGAAATCGCTTTATGGAATAATCCACGTTCGCCCGCGAGTAACAAATTCCACAACGTGCCGTCTGGTAAGCCTTCAGCGAGATAGTGGTTGTTCTTCGTGTGGAAATACAATGGCGAAACGTACGCGTATCTCAGATGAACAGAGAGGTATTTTAGAGCGGTGTTTTGCAGGAGGGAAGGTTGGAACGGGAACCATGTACAAGGAGATGGTTTTAAAAGCGTCAACGGACACTGGTTTGACGAAGGCACAAGTCGAGGTAAGCTTATTAATTCATTTGGTTAACCTCGGCTGTAGCTTTATACCAGGTTGTGCCTCATTTTATCTCAATAATTCCACAAATCAAACAAAACTAGCTATTCGTATAGATCGTAGATGCATTTATATGTCAATAATAGCCTAACGCTTAAAGTTAATTGGATGTTATTTAGATCGTGATGAGGTACAGTTTCTATACTATCACAGTTAACTCTGCTTTAATTACTCAAACTCAAGATCATTCACGTTCATCATACATGTGTATTTGCATTTCAAGGTAATCCATCGATTTCCGAA